>NC_092335.1:503789230-504090192 GCF_046630445.1 Rutidosis leptorrhynchoides
CTCTTAATATGATATATATACATTAAATGTCTTTACAACGATAATCGTTACATATATGTCTCGTTTAAAAATCATTAAGTTAGTAGTCTTGTTTTTACATATGTAGTTCATTGTTAATATACTTAATGATATGTTTACTTATAATAGTATCATGTTAACTATATATATATATCTATATATATGTCATCATATAGTTTTTACAAGTTTTAACGTTCGTGAATCACCGGTCAACTTGGGTGGTCAATTGTCTATATGAAACATATTTCAATTAATCAAGTCTTAACAAGTTTGATTGCTTAACATGTTGGAAACATTTAATCATGCAAATATCAATCTCAATTAATATATATAAACATGGAAAAGTTCGGGTCACTACACCTTCACCCCTTTCCCACATCGGTTGGAGAGGCAAAAACAAAGGCCCTTATATGTGGCTTGATACCTCTTCCTCACATGACGCATTTTAAACCCGTGAGGACAGTTGAGTCGCTGGTGGCTCTCTGTTCCCAAAGCGGACAATATTCTGTGGTGGTCCTGGCTTCTGTCTCCGTTGCAATCAACTGGTATCAGAGCTGGGGTTACCACACCGATGTTGGGGGGATTGTTAGGGTGACCTTCACCCCTTTCCCACATCGATTGGAGAGGCAAAAACAAAGGCCCTTATATGTGGCTTGATACCTCTTCCTCACAGGATGCGTTTTAAACCCGTGAGGGCAGTTGAGTCGCTGGTGGCTCGCTGTTCCCGAAGCGGACAATATTCTGTGGTGGTCCTGGCTTCTGTCTCCGTTGCCATCAAAGAGATCTTAGCCATACACGATTTGGGAGAAAACCGTATCCTATCCACACACAACTCTTCCAAAACAGGACACCGAGATAGCAAATTTGTTAGCGAGTTTGTATCAATACAAGAAATACGTTGAAGATTCAATTTTTTAAAACATGTAAAAATTATTTCAACTTCAGGTTTAACTAACACACCAGAGCTTTTATTTCTAAAACAATTCCAAAAATATATATCATTAATTGAACCCCCAAACCTGAAATCGAGTTCTTCAACTTTACACTGAGTAACAATACGAAGCCATTTATTTACAAGATAAGTTGTGTTGCCGTAATAAGAGAATTGAGGAAAAAACTTTTGGATGGGCATACCACCACGAAGAGCTAGGATTTGATCAACTGAATCATTAAATTTGTTGGCTTGTTCTTTAAATTTGGGCATAACAAAATAGAGATTAGGAAGAAAGGCCCAGAGATGCTTCCATCTGTTTGATAAAATGCATGAACGAGTAGCATCAGCAGCAGGAAGCAGAGATAGGATTCGTATAAGAAGTTCATCAGGTAATTGGCTTATTATATCTGTTTCTATTCGTGGTTTCTTCATTAAGATTGTTTGACAATTGTGGGCGGAGTTATCAACAGCGTAAGATTGTTTGACAATTGAGAACTCTAGGGTTTTGAAATTTATCCGAAGATGTTTATGTTTCCACGTGAATTTATATGCTTCGGTTTCTGAATTGGACCTCTTTGATTTTATATTTTTATATGATAAGTATGATAAATTTTCATATTCTTCTTCTCAAATTGATTCTTAAGGCCCAACTAGACTTTTAATGTTCCCAAATTTTCAATCTATTCGATTTTAGGCCCAAATTTGTTTCTCAATATAAATTCTACATCCATCATCTTTTGAAAAATTGGTCAAAATGTAGGATCGTTTTCCAGGTCTACCAACATGTACGACATATAAGCTCATGAGTTCTACATTACTCTAAAATCAATTGGTGATAGAGAGATATTCCCATAAGCTTATGTACATTTCTTTCTATCAGTTTCTGATGTGGGACCATTATGCATTTCCTTAACCGATTATCTTCAACAATCACCCCTTAATCGGTTAACCGATTATCTCCAACAATCACCCCCTTAATCGGTTAATCCATGTTGCTTGATGAGCATCGGTGATCATCCTTGCTCTTACTTTCTGCATGCTACTTGCTACATGCTATCGATCACTAAATTTCATCATCTTGCATCCCATTTACTTGATACCATGTGCAGGATCTTTTTTTAGGTCTACCAACATGTACGACATATAAGCTCATGAGTTTCTTATTACTCTAAAACCAATTGGTGATAAAGAGAGGTCCCATAAGCTTATGTACATATATTTCTTTCTATCAGTTTCCGATGAGGGACCATTAATATGCATTTCCTTAACCGATTATCTTCAACACAAAATGCCATTAAATCTCAAAGTGTTTAACGATACTGTGACAACCCGGAAATTTCCGACCAAATTTAAACTTAATCTTTATATGTTTCCGACACGATAAGCAAAGTCTGTAATGTTGAGTCTCGAAAACTTTGGAACTATGTTCATATGTTCAATTACCCTTCGACTATTCCCAACGATTCACGAACAATTAAATTTAACTTAATGTGCATATATAATTATATAAATATAGTTATATTAATTGAAAACGTTAACAAAGTATTAGATGTATGATACTTTACATGAACGTATTTGTTTATATATTTATCGACGAAATTAAAAGATAATATCAAATGATTGAATTATCAAATACATTATGATATGTTTATGGGTCTCTGTTGTGAGGTCCACTGTGATTTAAGAAATCATTCCTTTTTAACGATATTAGGAATAAATGGTAAAGTGGTCTACATGTAAGAACAAAGTGTCAATTAGCGAGAACTAGATAAAAGATAGTGTAGATTCCTGATTAATTTTCAAAGTATGCTTTACAATAATTTAATTGTGACTTTTGATACGGTAATTATTAGCTTTCATATTATTTAATGCGAAGGTGAAATTGTGTGTTGAGTCCCCAAAATGATTAAGGATTTAATTATGACAAAACTGTATTTTATTTGCACTAAAATGTTATGTGCAGCCAGCACAAGTTTGTTTATATATAGACAGCAAATATTGCTGTGTCAAGTGTTCGGTATGCTGCCTAGTCTACCAGCACAAGGTAGAGTGTATTCTTCAAATCAGCACAGGATGAGTACCCAACAATTCAAGAATATCAAGTGACTCAGCATAAGAAGAACCAGTAAACCTGGTAAGCAGCATACAACACTACAACCATGCTCCATTACAAGCATGGTGGTTTCCTGAGTGGTCTACATCAATTTTACTATTCAACAGAAGTCAAAGACAAAGTTGAATAGGAAAGGACATGCGTCGGCGGCAGATAAGTGACCTTACAAGATCACGTGGGAATGCAGAAGTTTAACGCATGTGCAGACATGTGCTATACTTTGTCAATGCCTAGGGAATACAACATTTTATTTGTTTAAATGAATAGTGGTGCCAAACCAAATTGGGGTGTTCCTGCAAATAGCTACCAAAGAGGAAAGAGGAGAGCACGCTCTCTGATGCAGTTGTCCCTACAAGTACAGACATCCTATGTACCAGTGGACAATAGAACCTTTACATAGTTAATAGGACTACTATAAATTGTTGTATCCACTATTGTAACAACTAGTGGTGTGAGTTTATTTATTTAGAGTCCAAAACGTGTAATAGCTTTAAGTTTATCCTCGTAGCTATACCTAGGTATATCTGTATCAACCAACTATCATTCCGCCAAGGATAGTTGTAATTCTTTAAGATTTAATCAATAAAGAATAACAGTTGAAAAATTACCTTTGACTCTATTTACATTACATGCTTGAATACTAAACTGTGTTTAATTGGTTAGTTAATTAAAAGAAATTGTATTCACCCCCCTACAATACTCCTGTTGTTAATCAAGGGACCAACAACTAGTATCAGAGCTTCAGTCTTGATTATTTAATATCTTGGATCTGAATTCTCTCATGGCTGCATACTCAAATACAGCTTACCTTGAAAATGGCTCATCTAATAGACCACTCAAATTTGATGAAGATGAGTATGAAACTTGGAAGGCAAGGTTCATGCTTCACCTGGAGTCTATTGACCCACTTATGTCTGGTATTGCCACAGATGGTCCATTTGACCCAACTGAGACTATTGATAGCATCCCAGCTACTGCTGACACTCCTGTTGTTCCTGGCAGAGAGGTTATTCTCACTCCAGCCAGATGGGATGTTGAGGACAAACGTCGTGTTGGACTTGACCCTAAGATCAAAACTCTGTTAGCTATAACTTTACCTAATCACCTGTTCAAACTGATTAAGGGAAAGTTGAATGTTAAGCTAATATTAGACTATCTAGATGTCACTTATGAAGGCATGGATGAGGTAAGGCAGAACAAGATTATTGCTTTGAAAAGAGAGTATGAAAAGTTCTTTGCCTATAAGAATGAGACCCTTAAGCAAACCTTCATTAGGTTTAACTCCTTAATTGCTGACCTGCTTACTTTAAAAATCACATATACTGATTTTGAACAAGTAAAAAAATTCATTGACTCACTGCCTACTAAATGGAAACCTGTCACTGACCTCTTAAGAACCACCCAGACCTTAAAAAACTTTAACATGTCCTCTCTCTATGGTAAACTTTGGAACCATGAGAAGGCAGAAGCTAAACTTGAACTTAATTTAAAAGAAAACTTTAAGTCTGCCCCCACCACCTCAAAATCCTCAAAAACTGATGATACTGCTCTTATTGTTGCTGCTAAAAAGAAAGCTCAAAAAGCTTTACTGGTTCAAAAGTTGATGGCAGAAGATAAGTCAGCTGAAGATGAGGTGTATAGTGGTACTGGGTCTGAAGAAAGTAGTGATCATGAAGATGATGTGGAAGGGTTTGCTGAAGGTATGGCTTTGCTGGCTAGGCAGTTCAAAAGGTTCAATCGTAATAGAACCAGCAAGCCATACAAAGGGAGTAAGAAACCAAGCGCTAGGTATATCAGCAAATCTGTCAAGGGTCCTAAATCTGAGTGTTACAATTGTGAGAAGGTTGGACATTTTGCTGCTGAATGCATGTCCAGGAAACCTTCATCGTCACATGCTAACTCCTTCTCAAAAGCTGATAAGTACAAGAACAAGTACAAAGCTATGAAGGCTCAGATGAAGGAAAATGCAAAGGCTGACAAGAAGGGAAAGAAGCCAGAAAAGGTTCTAGTTGCTTAGCATCATGATTGGGATGAAACCAGCTCTTCTTCATCTTCTGACAATGATACTGATGATGATGATGCCGGTTATGCTTCTGGTAAAAAGCTGTGTTTGATGGCCAAGGAGGTCGAGGAGTCTGATGAGGATGATAATGGTAGTATGTTTTTGGCTGATATGAGGGAAGCTGATCGGAAAAAGGATTCGCCTCAATGGAAATCTGAAATGCTGTATAAGGTTGATAATTTTTGAACTTATACTGATGATGAAAAAGCTGAAATGTTTGACTACCTAAGAGTTGATTTATGTAGAGGCAGTAAACGTGAAGAAGTTTTGAAAAATGATAACAAATCTTTAAATGATAAACTTAAAAGCAAAATTGATGAAATTAAGATCTTGAAGGATGAAATTTCAAAACTTGAAAAACAAAATTTTGCTTTAAAGTCTCTTCACGTTGAGGCAGCAGATGTTAAGAACCAGCTAAACGACCTCAAAAAGGTTATTGCTTCATGGTGTACATCTGCTCAACGCACAGCTAAGTGTGTAAATGAGTAGGTGTCTGCCCAAGTTGAGGCTTTCTTTGCTGGTGACTATGCTGCTGCTGCTGCCCTTGCAGAAGTTACTTACATGGACCCCATTCTTGAAACAGATCCTGAAGCTGTCTTGCCAAATACCTTTGTCAAGATAGTTAAGGGTAAAAAGGTCTTAACAAATAAGTGTGTCAGACCTACTGTAACCCCACCACCGTCCATGAAAGAAATTTTGGAGGATGAAGTAAAAGCCAAGGAAACAAGTACTTCAATTAATGAAACTACTGATCCCTCTAGCATCTACTATATGACTCCCAAGGAAAGACGCATTAAAAGGGAAATCACTGAAAACAATCAAAGAAAGTTAAAATCAATTGATTCCCCTTCGTGTTCAAATTCCACCAATGCTGAGCCAGCTGATGAAAATTGTACTGGTAAACTAGTAGCTGATGAAAAGCCAGCAAAACGCAATACTGGCAAGTCAAAGGTAGCAATCAAGATTCACAAGAATCGACCAGCATCAGCTGACGGGTCAGTAACTTCCCACACTGATTCATCGAACAAAGGCAAAGCAGTATACCATGATTATGGTACTGGTTCTAAAAGGAAAGCTGCCCTTAAGGGAAAAGCTAAAGTGAATCAAATTATGGAATCAAGTGCTGGGTCATCTATCGCTGAGATAATGACTGTCAAGCTTGAGCAGCTCATAGTTGCCATATCTGAAAGTAGACCCGATCTTACTGCACCCATTTACTCAGTGTATGACCGGTCACCGATAACAAACGTGAGAAAATGCTACAGATGTGGCAGCAAGTTTCACTTAGCCAACCGGTGTACTTTAACCCTAATGCCATCTGCTGCTGCCTCTTCAAGCAAACCAGCAGACAAGAAGAGATCATCAAAGATGACCCTTTCAGAACCCATCCTTGGATGGGTTTCCAAAAAGAACTAATCTCTTAGCTACTGTGCAGGGCATTCAAAACAAGCAAATCTGGTATCTCGATAGTGGTTGTTCGAGACATATGACCGGATGTAAGTCCCTGCTGATGGACTATCAAGAAAAGGATGGTCCAGTTGTATCATATGGAGATAATTCGTTGGGTTACACAAAGAGTTTTGGTACTTTAACAAATGGGAATGTTACATTTTCAAATGTAGCATATGTCGTTGGGATTAAACATAATCTACTCAATATAAGCCAACTGACAAGCAAAAGTAAGATAGTCTAGTTCAGAAAGAAGATTGGCACTATTTTTGATAAGACATGGAAGTCACTGCTGACAGCAAAAAGACATGAGAACATGTATCAAATTGACATGAACACAGCAGTCACAACAACTGATACTTGTTTTTATTCAAAGGCAACAGACAACCTTAAGTGGTTATGGCACAAGAGACTCTCACATCTCAACTTCAAAGATATTCATAAGTTATCTAGTAAAAGTTTGGTGTCTGGGCTACCTACAATGTCTTATGTGAAGGACAGATTGTGTCCTGGTTGTGAAAAAGGGAAGCATCACCATGCCTCATTTAAGTCAAAGCAGATTTCATCTGTTGAGAAACTATTTCATCTACTTCATATGGATCTCTTTGGTCCTGTCAATATAGTCAGCTGTAGTGGGAAGAAGTATACACTGGTGATTGTTGATGAATATTCTAGATACACTTGGGTATTCTTTTTGAAGCAAAAGAGTGAAGCTGCTGATGAAATCATCAATTTTATTAAAAGAATGGAACTACTGAATGGGCAACTGGTGAAGCAGCTTAGAAGTGATCATGGTACAGAATTCATAAATGCAACATTGGAAGAATTTTGTGCTGACAAAGGTATTTCACAGAACTTTTCTGCTGTGAGAACACCTCAACAGAATGGTGTTATAGAAAGAAGAAACAGAACTCTCATTGAAGCAGCAAGATCTATGTTGGCTGAGTCTGGGCTGAAAAATTTATATTGGGCAGAAGCTGTGAACACTGCATGTTTTACCTAGAATAGATCTTTAATTGTGAAAAGACATCAGGAAACTGCTTATGAAGTTCTCAAAGGCAGAAGTCCTTCAATTTCATTTCTTCATGTATTTGGCACTCCCTGTTTCATTCTAAACAATAGGGATCAGCTAGGCAAGTTTGATGCTAAGGCTGATGAAGGTATATTCTTGGGATATTCCAACATGTCAAAGGCATATAGGGTTTTTAATAAAAGAAGGGGTTGTTTTAAAGAATCCATTAATGTTACATTTGATGAAACTGCCCCTATTTCATCTACTAGTCAAGAAGATGAAGAGTTAATGTTTGAAGTGCCTACTCAGCAAGCTCTTGATGACGAAGAAGAACCAGCAGCAAATCCCTCACCAATCCATGTTTCTGGGTTCTCTGATGATGAGATGGAACATTCTGTTCCATCTGTGTCTAAACCATGTGGATCTACTGGCTCTACTAAAGTTTTACAACTGAAGCATAGGTCTACTGGTTCTGAAGGATCTCCTACACTCATAATGAACAGCTGTCTCCAACTGCTGCTCAATCCTCTGAGCCAGCTGATGATCAAGATGATGCGTGTTCCACAATAAGCTCACATGTTCATAACACTAGATGGACGAAGGAGCATCTAATTGAACAAGTTATTGGTAATCTGACAAGTGGTATTAAAACAAGAAGACATGCAACCAGGAACTTTTGTATGCATGTAAACTTTGAGTCTACCATTGAATCTACATGTCCTGATGAAGCTATCAAAGATCCAAGCTGGGTAGGAGCTATGCAAGAAGAGATCTCCCAGTTTGATAGGAATAAGGTTTGGACATTGGTACCTAAACCTGATGATGAAACTAAGAAGATCATTGTTACCAAGTGGGTCTTCAAGAATAAGATGGATGAAGATGGGATTGTGATCAGAAACAAAGCTGGATTGGTAGCTTAGGGTTTCAAACAAGAAGAACGATTGGATTATGGAGAGACATATGCTCCAGTGGCTAGGATGGAAGCTATCAGATTGTTCTTGACATATGCTGCTAAGATGAACTTTAGGGTATTCCAGATGGATGTTAAATCTGCATTTCTAAATGGGAAGCTGCAAGAAGAAGTTTATGTCAAAGAGCCTCCTGGTTTTGTAAGCAGTAAATATCCAGACCATGTATACAAGCTAGACAAAGCTCTTTATGGCCTCAAACAGGCACCAAGAGCATGGTTTGAGATACTTCATGTGTATCTCACTGGTATAGGTTTTAAAGTTGGAACAATTGATACCACTCTATTCTCAAAAGAGGTAGATGGTGATCTCTTGCTAGTACAGATATATGTGGATGATATTATTTATGGATCTAAAAATAAGAAACATTGTCAAGATTTTTCAAAATTTATGTCAAAGACATATGAAATGAGCTTACAAAGAAATTTGCAATACTTTTTAGAATTGTAAATTAAACAACTTGATGATGGAATTTTTATAAGTCAGGATAAATATATCAAAGATATATTAAAGAAATTTGATCTGACATGTTTAAAATATATAGGGACCCCAATGGCAGCATATATTAAAATAGATGCTGATTTCAATGGTGAACCAGTCAATATCACTGAATATAGAGGTATGATTGGATCCATACTTTGCAGACCAGATATTATGTTTGCCACATGTCTCTGTGCCAGATATCAAGCTGATCCTAAAGAGTCACACTTGCTAGCAGTAAAAAGGATATTTAGGTATCTAAAAGGTACTGCTAAACGTGGTCTTTGGTATCCCAAAGACCAGGATTTTGAGCTAATTGAGTATTCAGATGCTGACTTTGTAGGGTGTAAAATAGACAGGAAAAGTACTACTGGTGGTTTCCAGTTACTGGGTGGTAGGCTAGTCAGCTGGATGAGCAAAAAGCAAAATATTGTGTCCACATCTACTGCTGAGGCTGAATATGTTTCTGCTGGTAGTTGTATTGCTCAAGTACTATAGGATGTAAAGCCAGCTGAAGGACTATGGTGTTCATGTTACAAAGACTCCAATCTACTGTGATAACACAAGTGCTATTGCTATACCAACAATCTTGTGATGCATTCAAGAACTACGCACATTGACGTTCAATATCATTTCATAAGGGATCATGTTCAAAAAGGAGATGTGGAGCTACATTTTATTTCAACAGACTAGCAGTTAACAGATCTTTTCACAAAGCCCTTAGATGAGAAACGTTTTAACTATCTCATCTCTGAGCTGGGTATGCTTGAACTTTAAAATAAAAGGCAACTTTGTTGGTGTGCTGGCTCTACAACATGTAGGGCAAACCAGTAAGTCAAAATATCTTTCACTTACTGCCTACATGTCAAACAGTCAGCACAACAAGGTCTTTTATATCATGGTTAATCAATGTTCAAAATGAAATAATAAATAGCTCACAATACTTAATTGATACCTTAAATCTGAAACTCATTTACTCCCAATGATTTAAAATTAAAGTCATTACATATTAAATGTCACAAAGAATTTTTGTATTTAATACAAAATTTATCTTATGGTTTTTAACTTCAAATTGATTTGAAAACTGCTGCATTTAATGCTTAATGGGAGGTATGAGTGTTTAAGCCGATTAAACATTACGTCAACAGTCTGTGTCCCCTCGAAAACGTGCCAGTCTGTCACATCTGCCCACGTGCCTGCAGATGACAGTTGCCATTTTCTCTCTCCAGCAATTTTTTCACCAATCTGAAAGGTTAAATAAGGCGATCAACTCCACATAATAACCTTCGGTTATTAACTCTTTGATTTACCTTTCAAAGTCACACTCTTCTCTCTAAAATCACAAATCTTCATATCTTTCATTCATCCATCTTCAACGATTTCATCAATGGCAGACCAAGAACAACAACATCCACAATCACCACCCATAGAATACAAACCGGAGGAACACCAACCACCGCAACAACAACCAGAACCACAACCTCAACCGGCACCGGAGGAACCGATTATACAGGGTCCACTGTTAAATCTTCACCCTAATCTGGTCAGGGCTGCTAATGCACCAGATCATGCATTGATTCGCCTATCGAGAGGCAATGCTGCTCATGCCCTGTCCATTCCCAAATCCAAAGTAAACATGGGCTATGAAATGTTGATCAATTATATACGACAATCGCCTCTGGCTAGGGCTATAACAGGTATACCTTCGCGTTTATATCCAGCCTGCTTGGCAAGATTTTGGTATACTGCTACCACTGCCACCACTCTAGAGAATGTTCCATGTATTCGTGGCATGGTTACAGAAACCCTATCCAGCTCTATCATCGTTGATGCCATCCGACGAGCCCTTAACCTGCCTGCTGGACCATCTGTTCCTTCACCTACCAGTGATGCGTTTCGAAGGGAGGTACTGGAGATTATTGGGTTCATTCAACCAATAGCTCATACGCCATTAAGGAAGCATATGCCACCACTATGGTATTATTTCTTTGGGTTGCTGACTGAGTGTATCAGCCAAAAGTCTGGAAGTTTTGATCAGTGCTCAGATTTTGAGCTGACGATTGGTCATGGCATGCTGTTTAACCGCAATATTGATTACGCCTGTGAAATTTATTTGAGGTTAAGGGAAATGGTGCTTGCACCCAAACGAACACATCTAATCCCCTTTCCAAGGTTCTTGAGCCTTGTTTTTGAAAATGAGATGGGTGAAGCTTACCAGCAGATTGCTGATCAATCATTCGACCAGCCTCTAAAACAAGGGGGAATGCCAAAAGATGCTCCTGCTGCTCCATATACTAGTTTAACACCAGGCATGCTCGAGTATCTTGCTGCTCGGGGTGGAGTGAACCTAACGACTACCTCTGGTGTTGCACTAGCTGAGGGGGAGGGACCTCAGTGAAAGCCAGTTGTGAAAAGGAAGAAGCCAGCTACCTCAACTAGTACATCCACCGTCTCACATACTAGTAAAGCAGTAGTTGTATTAGAATCTAGTGCTCTCTGATCATAAAGAACAGCCCTAGTCTTATATACTAACTACCCACTTCTAGTATTGGAATCTGTTGCTTAACTATTTCTTGGTAACAGGAAAATTCAAATGAGCTAAAGCTGGCTCCAAGTAAACCACAGGAGGGATTGCCCCAGTCTCAACTGCTGCTTCTGCAAAGAATGCTGCTATGAAACCTGGTGCGTTTCTAGACCAAACAGCAGAAATCTCTAACTTAATTAAAAATCTTTTAACTGCTGACTTGAAAAATGCAATTGGAGTTAAAGACACAAACTTTACTCCCAAGCTGACTGGTTTTAAAACTAGTGTTAAGAAGAGTAGCAACCCATACTCTTCTAACCAGGCACTTCCACATTTTTCTAAAAAGAACATCTTGCAATATCCTCTGCTGACTGTACAACCAGCAGAGAACATAACTAACCCCAAAAGCAGTCTTGAGCTGGTTCCTCATCGTGTTGAATCAGCTCAGGCCACTGCACAGCCTAAATGTTACTTGGATCATGCTAAGAGTCTCACTTCTACATCATTACCAGCCAGAACTCTTACACTATCTGGGTCAACATGTGTTGCCAATGAGTCACCAGAGTCACAGCTGTACTTACAGACACCTAACTCTGTCTCAATCGAAGGGCTGACTAAATCACCAGTCTGTCCCTAGAGACCAACAACAGATGCAATTGTTGAGTCAATTTTATTTGGTTCTACAGTTGTTAACATAAAATGTTCTTTTGTTTCAGTTGTTAGCAGGGTAGATGAACAGGCAGAGGGGGAGCAAGAAAATGATGTTATTGTTTCTACTGATGAGCTCTCCGTTTCTGCTACTGTTGGTGGTGCTACTGATTTGTCTACTGGTGGTACTGCTACTGGTACTGTTGCTTCTACTGCTGTAAGCTCTACTGGAGACAGTGTGGTTACTGGTTCTACTGTTCTTACTGATAATGAGAAGTTAGCTACTGCTGATATTTCTGCTACTCCTCCTACTCTCTCTGGTATTGCTGCTTCAACCACTGGTTTTGTAGTGGTTGAGGAGATGATAATGGAACCTCCTCCTGCACTTGAAAAGGTCATTGGTAATATTGTTAAGGAGGTTCTTGATATTGATATTTCTGGCACTACCACTGTTACTTCTCCAACTGCTTCAATTGAGGAGATTATCACAAGTAGTGACCAAGATGACGTTTTGCTTACTGATGAGCTTCTCGCAGCACATGCTACCTATACTGCACATGTCACTGGTTCTACGGAACCCACTATGGATGCTGGTGTGACGACCCGGGAATTTCCGACCAAATTTAAACTTAATCTTTATATGATTTCGATACGATAAGCAAAGTATGTAATGTTGAGTTTAGAAAATTTTGAAACGATGTTCATATAATCAAATTCCTTTTACAATGCCCGACGATTCACGATCAATTGTGTGTAAATAAATATATATCAAAATAGATATAAGAGCTTATGTATCATATTAAAACACTTTAATCAATTAGAATTAAAGATGTAAAGATAATAAATAGGATAATTAAGTAACTATTAATATATATATATATATATATATATATATATATATATATATATATATATATATATATATATATATATATATATATATATATACATATACATATGATATCTATACAGAAGTATTAATATATGTATATTAGGTTATATATATAAAGGATATAAACATTATATGTTGAAAGAATATAAAATTTTAAATAAATATAAATATTACTTACATATGTAAAACATTTACATACTCACATATATAATTAATATGCAAAAACCTATAATAATATATATACTTATAACAAAATGTATAAATATTCAAATATGTTATTATATATTATATAATTACAATGTATTACATAATTGATAATATGTAATATTAATTACAAATTTAAATATGATTGTTGTATTAATACTAATATTACTACTACTACTTTTATTATTAATATCAATATTAGTATCAATTATATTATTAAGTATTAACATTATTATTATAACTATTAATATTATTATATTATGTGTATTTCATTATTATTATTATTAATATTAACAAAATTATTATTAATATATTTAATAATTATTATTATCTATTTATAATAAATAAACTCAGATCTTTACGCGTTAAAAAAATTGAATATATATCCTATCTGAATATCTGCTATAACTATCTGCTTTATCTAATTTTCTTCTCCTTTTTTGTCATTTTCTGCTCGTGAGTACTGTCTTCCACAAATCACCACAAAACAAAAACCCAATCAATGATTGTTGATGCATAAAAAAATCGATCACTTGCAAAATGTTAAACCACGATTGCTAGTTACAGAATCAAAAAGAGAAATTCACATAAACAAAACCAAATTTTCTTTCTCTCTTTTTCTATTCTCTTCGTAACCCACTTAATTCATAATTCAAACTCGAGCCAATCACCAAAATCTATAAATGTCATCGTGCTAGGAATCCCTTACTTAATGTATCTGCGAAATTTCACAACCAAATTCTTTCTATCGAAAACGAATTCAAAGAGTTAAATATATATTTTAAAAAGTCAAATATTTGGTTCATTACGAAATTTGTGAGTGTGTTGATGTTTCTTGGTAAATTGATGATTCCAATAGTTTATAGAAGTGATTTGGAAAATATTTTGTGAAGGAATCATGATCTAAAAACTTATAAAAATTGAATTGAATTTTTTTTCTTTCTTTTATGGCAGCGATGCTGTAACAGGTTGTTTTTTATTTTATTTTATTTTTTTCGCGTTTATTAACTTAATTATCTCTATTACAAATTGTTATTTTTTTCCGATTGAAGAACCTGAGTCATTGTTAAATTCGTGGTTGGATTAGGGTAAGTCCATAGTCGAATATTTGAAGGTGAAGAAGAAACAGAAAACAAATTATATTTATATATTTAGGTGGGTTTGTGAAACAGAAAATAAAAAATGGAGGAGTGGTTAAGTGGTGTCTGGTTAACAGTTGGTCGCG
This sequence comes from Rutidosis leptorrhynchoides, assembly GCF_046630445.1. Lineage (NCBI taxonomy): Eukaryota > Viridiplantae > Streptophyta > Magnoliopsida > Asterales > Asteraceae > Rutidosis > Rutidosis leptorrhynchoides. Next base: position 503,803,760 of record NC_092335.1, read on the forward strand.
GGTTCAAGCCTGTTGTGGCATTTTTTTTTTTAAATTTAGAAGATGAACAAACAGAAGACCATATGGGTTAAATAGGTTAAGATGGCGAATTAAAACAGAAAATAGGTAATGGAGCAAATGGTTAGGCATGTTGGGGTTAACCAAGAGGTCTCGAGTTCGAGTCCCGTCTCGGGCAGTTTATTCCTTTTTAAAGCTACTAAGGTATAATTTAATGTTATTATTTTTATTATTATGATTGTTATTGTTATCACTATAATTATTTTATTATTATTATTATTAGTATTATAGTAATTATTATTATGAATATCATAGATACAAGTATTATAAATATTACAAAAGGTTAGTATTATTAATTATTATTAACATTAACATAACTTAGGACATTATCATTTTTGTTACTAGTATTATCACTCCAAAAGTATTATTATTCTCATTACTAATATTATTATTATTATTATTAGTATTACCATTATTGTATTATTGTGGTTATTATTATTATTATTATAATTATGAACATGCTAATAACGTTGATATTTTGAAGTTAACGATAAGTTAATATGGTAAAATTATGGAAAATACTTATAATTATATGAAGATAGGTACAATTATGAATATGTTTATGAATTAACAAAATAGGAACAAGAGTTATAAATCAAGAAATTTAAAAATGAATTTTAAGATAAATCTGATTATTATTAATACTGTTATTATTATAGATTATTATAATTACTAAAAGTATCATTATTTTAAATCTACCATTTTTATTAAAACTATTATTGTTGCTACTATTATTATTATTAATATTAAAATTATTATTACTATTATTATACTTATTATAATATTATTATAACGATTAATTTGCAAACACATAATATATTTAATATGTACAATTTAAAAAATTATTAATATTTTAATTATCTAAAATATGCAAAATGAATATATAATAAAATATATAAGATATTGATAAAAAAATCACTAATAAAAAGTATATATATAATTGTTCAATTTCGATTATAGGTTTTAATATATATATATATATATATATATATATATATATATATATATATATATATATATATATATATATATATATATATATATATATATATATATATATATATATACAAATGATATAGGTTCGTGAATCCAAGGCCAACTCTACAATTGTTCAATGTCATAATATGTATTTTTACTACAAAATACAATATGTGAGTTTCATTTGCTCCCTTTTTAAATGCTTTTGCAATATATATTTTTGGGACTGAGAATACATGCGCTTTTATAACTGTTTTACGAAATAGACACAAGTAATCGAAACTACATTATATGGTTGAATGATCGAAGCCGAATATGCCCCTTTTGCTTGGTAGCCTAAGAATTAGTAAACCAGTCTACTAATTGACGCGAATCCTAAAGATAGATCTATTGGGCCTAACAAACCCCATCCGTTGTAGCGGATGCTTTAGTACTTCAAGTTTTTATATCATGTCCGATGGATGTCCCGGAATGATGGGTATATTCTTATATGCATCTTGTTAATGTCGGTTACCAGGTGTTCAATCCATATGAATGATTTTTGTCTCTATGCATGGGACGTATATTTATGAGAAATGAAAATGAAAATTTTGTGATCTATTAAAATGATGGAAATGAATATTTATGATAAACTAATGAACTCACCAACCTTTTGGTTGACACTTTAAAGCATGTTTATTCTCAGGTATGAAAGAAATATGCTGCTATGCATTTGCTCATATTAGAGATATTACTTGGAGTCATTCATGAAAAATTTCAAAAGACGTTGCATTCGAGTCGTCAGTTTCATCAAGATTATTACTAGGTCAATTATAGTTGGATATATTATGAAATGGTATGCATGCCGTCAACTTTCGATGAAATGAAAGTTGTCTTTTAAAAACGAATGCAATGTTTGTAAAATGTATCATATAGAGGTCAAGTACCTCGCGATGTAACCAAATGTAATGTATTCGTCCAGATGGATTAGGACGGGTCTCTACAGTTGGTATCAGAGCGGTGGTCTTAGTGAACCAGGTCTTGCATTAGTGTGTCTAACTAGTAGTTGTTTAGATGCATTAGTGAGTCTGGACTTCGACCGTGTCTGCATGTCAAAAGTTTTGCTTATCATTTTGTGTAGAAAATTACCTGCTTATCATTCTTAGGGAATCACTTACTTATCATTCTTAGTCTAGACACATCTTATTGCATTGATTGCATGAATAGTGTACAGACAAAATTCATATCTTAGCGTATCTGCTAATTCATATCTTAGCATATCTGTTACTGTAACCTTTGCCTGACATATCCCGTAAATTCCTCCGTAATCTATGAAATCTTTTGCTCTATATATATATAGATATTCTATGTAATTAGAATACCATCCGATAGCAAGAAAATCATTTCATATCGAAAAATCCTTACTAAATCGTATGAAATGGAACTCGCCACTAGTTCAAGTCCCTCGAATTCCGATATATATTCCGATATGGATATTCACTCAAGCTCCGAAAGTAGTGTAACCGGAATAGATCAACCAATCAGTCATCACCAATTCTAGATGAATTGGGGATGGGTTCGTAGTCGACTGAATCAATGGAGACGCGAAGAAGGCGATCCTTTCCATCAATTGAATTCACCTCTTGGCGAAGAAATTGAAGCACTTATCGGCGAACCTATCCGAAACACCAATTTCAGCCTCATTTCCAGGGTAGCTCGTCACGATTATATTCTACCCACAATTCTAAACCTTATTCATCCACTCGTTCTGACCGACAATCATTCCGGAATAATGGAAGAAGTCAACGAGCTTCGCGCCCGAGTTGTAGTCATGGAGAATATGGTGCAAAATTTCCTAGCTTCAGCAACATCACCGGCACCAACAGTACCATCAACGATCCATGCCTCAACATCTCATTCTGTACCTCGAGTATAATCATCGTTCTACATGACATTCTACATCATTTATCTTCGTTCGACATGATGATTATGTAATCTCTAATGTTTTAGAGATTATGTACTCTAGTTCTAACCAAAAAGCAAATGAGATTAATAAACTCATTAAATCCATGATTACATCTGAAGAAAATATATATGTATATATGTTTTCATAAAGATTGTAATTAAAAATTCTTTTGTACAAACTGTTAATGGTGAAAATATTTTAACGGGTAGGTAATACTCGAGGAATATTTAGATTTCACATTAATAAGTTATGATGTACATTCTTCAAATCAGATTCAACGGTCATTTACTATCCTACTTACATCTACAAAGATACGAATCAGATCACTGCAGAATAACCATTTTCTTTCAATTTCATATTTGGATTTTGATATAATAGAATCCAACAAGTGGCATAATGAAGAAAACATTGGACAAAATAAAATTTGTTAGAAACAAATAAATTAACTATGAAAAGTTTTGTTAAGAATTCACGCTAACTGTTCCTAGCTAAATGTTCCTAGCTAACTGATTTCATTTTATTTATCGTAATTTAATTGTCGCAATTTATATTCTCGCAATTTTATTTATCGTCATTAAATTTCTGTTATTTATTTTACGCACTTTAAATATCGGGACACGTATACAAGATTTTGACATATCATATCGACGCATTTATATATATTATTTGGAATAACCATAGACACTCTATATGCAGTAATGATCGAGTTCTCTATACAGGGTTGAGGTTGATTCTATAATAATATATATACTTTGAGTTGTGATCGAGTCTGAGACATGTACACGGGTCACGATACGTATTAATTAATTCGAATATTATATATTAAACTATATATGAATTATTGGACTGTTAACTGTGGACTATCGACTGTGGACTAATAATATTGGACAATTAAAATGAATTAAAATATTGATTATAACATATGAAACTAAACATTCCTTCAAGTTTGCCACTTGATTTCATCTTAAACCTCATTTATATCTTGACGATTACAATTTGCATTCAAACCTTTCACGATTCTTGAAAATACCTCAACCGAGAGAATGAATTAACTGCACTTCATCTACGGAAGAAGAGATTGACGCATATAGTTATGCACATGAAACGCTCGGAACTTGAGTAAACGTTTAACACGTATTTGTTGTAGTGACCCGAACTTTTCCATGTTTATATATATATATATATTAAATGAAATTGTTATTTACATGATTAAGTGTTTCCAACATGTTAAGTAATCAAACTTGTTAAGACTTGATTAATTGAAATAGGTTTCATATAGACAATTGACCACCCAAGTTGACCGGTGATTCACGAACGTTAAAACTTGTAAAAACTATACGATGACATATATATGGTTATATGTATAGTTAACATGATTTTATTATAAGTATATATCTCATTAGGTATTTTCACAATGAGTTATATACATAAAAATGAGACTATTAATTTAAGAAACTCGAAAACGATATATATAACGATTATCGTTATAACAACGTCTTACTAGGTACATATGAATCATATTAAGATATTGATACACTTGGTTAATTATGTTAAATGATAAGTAAATATTTTATTAAGTGTATTAACAATGAAATACATATGTAAAAATAAGACTACTAACTTAATAATTTCGAAACGAGACATATATGTAACGATTATCGTTGTAGCGGCATTTAACTGTATATATATCATACTAAGATATATTATATATCATAATATCATGATAATATAACAATTTAACATCTCATTTGTTATAATAAACAATGGGTTAACAACATTCAACAAGATCGTTAACCTAAAGGTTTCAAAACAACATTTACATGTAACGACTAACGATGACTTAACGACTCAGTTAAAATGTATATACATGTAGTGTTTTAATATGTATTCATACACTTTTGAAAGACTTCAAGACACTTATCAAAATACTTCTACTTAACAAAAATGCTTACAATTACATCCTTGTTCAGTTTCATCAACAATTCTACTCGTATGCACTCGTATTCGTACTCGTACAATACACAGCTTTTAGATGTATATACTATTGGTATATGCACTCTAATTATTAGCTCTTAGCAGCCCATGTGAGTCACCTAACACATGTGGGAACCATTATTTGGCAACTAGCATGAAATATCTCATAAAATTACAAAAATATGAGTAATCATTCATGACTTATTTACATGAAAACAAAATTACATATCCTTTATATCTAATCCATACACCAACGACCAAAAACACCTACAAACACTTTCATTCTTCAATTTTCTTTATCTAATTGATCTCTCTCAAGTTCTATCTTCAAGTTCTAAGTTTTCTTCATAATTTCCAAAAGTTCTAGTTTCATAAAATCAAGAATACTTCCAAGATTGCAAGTTTACTTCCAAGTTTTCTAAATCCATTCCATGTAATCATCCAAGATCAAGAAACCTTTGTTACTTACAGTAGGTTATCTTTCTAATACAAGGTAATAATCATATTCAAACTTTAATTCAATTTCTATAACTATAACAATCTTATTTCGAGTGGAAATCTTACTTGAAATTGTTTTCGTGTCATGATTCTGCTTCAAGAACTTTCAAGCCATCCAAGGATCCTTTGAAGCTAGATCTATTTTTCTCATTTCCAGTAGGTTTATCCAAGGAACTTGAGGTAGTAATGATGTTCATAACATCATTCGATTCATACATATAAAGCTATCTTATTCGAAGGTTTAAACTTGTAATCACTAGAACATAGTTTAGTTAATTCTAAACTTGTTCGCAAATAAAAGTTAATCCTTCTAACTTGACTTTTAAAATCAACTAAACACATGTTCTATATCTATATGATATGCTAACTTAATGATTTAAAACCTGGAAACACGAAAAACATCGTAAAACCGGATTTACGCCGTCGTAGTAACACCGCGGGCTGTTTTGGGTTAGTTAATTAAAACTATGATAAACTTTGATTTAAAAGTTGTTATTCTGGGAAAATGATTTTTATTATGAACATGAAACTATATCCAAAAATCATGGTTAAACTCAAAGTGGAAGTATGTTTTCTAAAATGGTCATCTAGACGTCGTTCTTTCGACTGAAATGACTACCTTTACAAAAACAACTTGTAACTTATTTTTCCGACAATAAACCTATACTTTTTCTATTTATATTCATAAAATAGAGTTCAATATGAAACCATAGCAATTTGATTCACTCAAAACGGATTTAAAATGAAGAAGTTATGGGCAAAACAAGATTGGATAATTTTTCTCATTTTAGCTACGTGAAAATTGGTAACAAATCTATTCCAACTATAACTTAATCAACTTGTATTGTATATTATGTAATCTTGAAATACCATAGACACGTATACAATGTTTCGACCTATCATGTCGACACATCTATATATATTTCGGAACAACCATAGACACTCTATATGTGAATGTTGGAGTTAGCTATACAGGGTTGAGGTTGATTCCAAAATATATATAGTTTGAGTTGTGATCAATACTGAGATACGTATACACTGGGTCGTGGATTGATTCAAGATAATATTTATCGATTTATTTCTGTACATCTAACTGTGGACAACTAGTTGTAGGTTACTAACGAGGACAGCTGACTTAATAAACTTAAAACATCAAAATATATTAAAAGTGTTGTAAATATATTTTGAACATACTTTGATATATATGTATATATTGTTATAGGTTCGTGAATCAACCAGTGGCCAAGTCTTACTTCCCGACGAAGTAAAAATCTGTGAAATTGAGTTATAGTCCCACTTTTAAAATCTAATATTTTTGGGATGAGAATACATGCAGGTTTTATAAATGATTTACAAAATAGACACAAGTACGTGAAACTACATTCTATGGTTGAATTATCGAAATCAAATATGCCCCTTTTTATTAAGTCTGGTAATCTAAGAATTAGGGAACAGACACCCTAATTGACGCGAATCCTAAAGATAGATCTATTGGGCCTAACAAACCCCATCCAAAGTACCGAATGCTTTAGTACTTCGAAATTTATATCATATCCGAAGGGTGTCCCGGAATGATGGGGATATTCTTATATATATGCATCTTGTTAATGTCGGTTACCAGGTGTTCACCATATGAATGATTTTTATCTCTATGTATGGGATGTGTATTGAAATATGAAATCTTGTGGTCTATTGTTACGATTTGATATATATAGGTTAAACCTATAACTCACCAACATTTTTGTTGACGTTTAAAGCATGTTTATTCTCAGGTGAATACTAAGAGCTTCTGTTGTTGCATACTAAAATAAGGACAAGATTTGGAGTCCATGTTTGTATGATATTGTGTAAAAACTGCATTCAAGAAACTGATTTTGATGTAACATATTTGTATTGTAAACCATTATGTAATGGTCGTGTGTAAATAGGATATTTTAGATTATCATTATTTGATAATCTACGTAAATCTTTTTAAACCTTTATTTATGAAATAAAGGTTATGGTTTGTTTTAAAAATGAATGCAGTCTTTGAAAAACGTCTCATATAAAGGTCAAAACCTCGCAACGAAATCAATTAATATGGAACGTTTTTAATCAATAAGAACGGGACATTTCATTTGTGCTAACTCCTTTGGCGTTGTTATTACCAAAAATAACTTTGCGATCCCTTTCAAAGTAGCAAATTTTATCACAGCTCCAGCAAGTCAACTTCGATTTTCATTCGGATTAGCCTTATTATAATTTTGATATATATATGCGTACTCTTTTGTTGTTACCGGGGAACCTTTTATATTTATCAGTAGACATACCAGCAACCTCGTTGCTCCTTGGCTTAAATCTCTTAGACAAATCACTATATTTATCTATTGAAGTCTTATCATATACTCATCCGCATCCTGTAACAAGAATTTCCATACCAATTACAGGAAATCAGCAATTAGTATTTTGAATCTCGTAGCATTTCTACATCAACAGTTATATGTATACATATAACATTTATCTCATAGAATTATGAACTTTCATTCTAAAATTCTGAAAAGCACTCTAGCTTACGAATCAGATCTCTGAGTTCTGAAAAATGAATCGAGCAAACCATGAAGGAGACCAAGGACAAATACAAGGACCAAACCATGTATTTAAAGAATCCTGATGATTCTGTTTCTGATGAAATCTTTAGCGAATACCTTACTCCTTAACCGCTCTAAATCATTGTGAATGAATTTCTTCATCACAATTTGGTTCTAACATTCCAAGATATTATCGTATCTTTCATTGTAAATATCCTCAATATTTCTGAAGATATCTTCACAAATATTCTCGTCCGATATTAATTATCTCTCCGCGCTATCTGTGTTATCTCATAAAAGGAAACTGTTTTAGTTTCTGTATTTTATAAATCTTTGAATTTAAATTATGAATGTTTTTGAAGTTGTGTTGGGAACTGATACATGAGTTAGTATAATATAATGACACTTGATCAACGTAATTATATTACAGTAAGTCATGCTGAGTTTCTAAATGGAACGTGATGATTCACAGATCATAACGTCATCATGTACCATGTTACACGACTCTTGCATTCTATTTAACCTCTAAAAATATCAAAAAAATATTTTTCTTGATGATTCGGCCTTTTTCGAGGTATTCTGGTAATTTGACAATTCAAATCGTGTGATCACGTTCTTTCTTGTTTAGAACATTAAGTTCATTCGAAGTTCCATATTTACGAATTCTGGACCGTTACTCGCTTTACTAGAGATCGAGAAGATAATAAAAAGGCAAAGAGCTCCAAAATATAAGAGAAAATATAAAGCTCAATAACAACACGGAAGTTACAAACCGTGGATATATGAATAGCAATATAAATACACGGTAGAATTAAGAATAGTATCACCCCAAGGTAATAGTAGAAGTAAACAGATTTTTCTAGTGGAAGATTGAAAAGAAGGATAACAGAAATGATAATGAGGAAAATATCAAGGATTAGAACTGGATTAAGCATTTTCACAATCTTTTGGATGTATGAACTAAGAAAGAAAGTATAGGAATGGTGAACATAATGGAATGTAAAAAGTTTAATTTATAATGAAAATATCAGACAGAGTAATCAAGATCACTGTATTTAATTATATAGATCCTAATTTCCTTATTCGCCGAAGAATCAAATCTTTTAGATTTCGAAGATTTTCTTTAAATCTCTTGAATTCCGGAATTCAACCAAGACAACGTCAAAAGCTAAGACGCACCTTATTTTTAAAATTTCACTATGACCACGTCAAAAGTTAAATCTCTATCTCGATCTGTTGTGACAGCTTCATTCATACGCTTCACCTAATCGAATCGTTTTATCTATATTACTCAATGATGATAAAACTCTATTTATCAAATCGTATTCGTCATAAAACATTTTTATGGTTAGCTATGACGACCTCACTCAAATTTCGGGACAAAATTTCTTTAACGGGTAGGTACTGTGACGACCCGGGAATTTTCGACCAAATTTAAACTTAATCTTTATATGATTTCGATACGATAAGCAAAGTATGTAATGTTGAGTTTAGAAAATTTTGAAACGATGTTCATATAATCAATTACCTTTTACAATGCCCGACGATTCACGATCAATTGTGTGTAAATAAATATATATCAAAATAGATATAAGAGTTTATGTATCATATTAAAACACTTTAATCAATTAGAATTAAAGATGTAAAGATAATAAATAGGATAATTAAGTAACTATTAATATATATATATATATATATATATATATATATATATATATATATATATATATATATACAGAAGTATTAATATATGTATATTGGGTTATATATATAAAGGATATAAACATTATATGTTGAAAGAATATAAAAATTTAAATAAATATAAATATTACTTACATATGTAAAACATTTACATACTCACATATATAATTAATATGCAAAAACATATAATAATATTTATACTTATAACAAAATGTATAAATATTAAAATATGTTATTATATATTATATAATTACAATGTATTACATAATTGATAATATGTAATATTAATTACAAATTTAAATATGATTATTGTATTAATACTAATATTACTACTACTACTTTTATTATTAATATCAATATTAGTATCAATTATATTATTAAGTATTAACATTATTATTATAACTATTAATATTATTATATTATGTGTATTTCATTATTATTATTATTAATATTAACAAAATTATTATTAATATATTTAATAATTATTATTATCTATTTATAATAAATAAACTCAGATCTTTACGCGTTAAAAAAAATTAAATATATATCCTATCTGAATATCTGCTGTAACTATCTACTTTATCTAATTTTCTTCTCCTTTTTTGTCATTCTCTGCTCGTGAGTACTGTCTTCCACAAATCACCACAAAACAAAAACCCAATCAATGATTGTTGATGCATAAAAAAATCGATCACTTGCAAAATGTTAAACCACAATTTCTAGTTACAGAATCAAAAAGAGAAATTCACATAAACAAAACCAAATTTTCTTTCTCTCTTTTTCTATTCTCTTCGCAACCCACTTAATTCATAATTCAAACTCGAGCCAATCACCAAAATCTATAAATGTCATCGTGTTAGGAATCCCTTACTTAATGTATCTGCGAAATTTCACAATCAAATTCTTTCTATCGAAAACGAATTCAAAGAGTCAAATTCATATTTTAAAAAGTCAAATATTTGGTTCATCACGAAATTTGTGAGTGTGTTGATGTTTCTTGGTAAATTGATGATTCCAATAGTTTATAGAAGTGATTTGTAAAATATTTTGTGAAGGAATCATGATCTAAAAACTTATAAAAATCGAATTGAATTTTTTTTCTTTCTTTTATGGCAGCGATGCTGCAACAGGTTATTTTTTTCGCGTTTATTAACTTAATTATCTCTATTACAAATTGTTATCTTTTTTTTCGATTGAAGAACCTGAGTCATTGTTAAATTCGTGGTCTGATTAGGGTAAGTCCATAGTCGAATATTTGAAGGTGAAGAAGAAACAGAAAACAAATTATATTTATAAATTTAGGTGGGTTTATGAAACAGAAAATCAAAAGTGGAGGAGTGGTTAAGTGGTGTCTGGTTAACAGTAGGTCGCGGGTTCAAGCCTGCTGTGGCATTTTTTTTTTTTTTTAAATTTAGAAGATGAACAAACAGAAGACCATATGGGTTAAATAGGTTAAGATGGCGAATTAAAACAGAAAATAGGTAACAGAGGAAATGGTTAGGCATGTTGGGGTTAACCAAGAGGTCTCGGGTTTGAGTCCCGTCTCGGGCAGTTTATTCCTTTTTAAAGCTACTAAGGTATAATTTAATGTTATTATTTTTATTATTATGATTGTTATTGTTATCACTATAATTATTATTATTATTATTATTATTATTATTATTATTATTATTATTATTATTATTATTATTATTATTATTATTATTATTATTATTATTATTATTATTATTATTATTATTATTATTATTATTATTATTATTATTATAGTAATTATTATTATGAATATCATAGATACAAGTATTATAAATATTACAAAAGGTTAGTATTATTAATTATTATTAACATTAACATAACTTAGGACATTATCATTTTTGTTACTAGTATTATCACTCCAAAAGTATTAGTATTATCATTACTAATATTATTATTATTAGTATTACCATTATTGTATTATTGTGGTTATTATTATTATTATTATTATTATTATGAACATGTTAATAACGTTGATATTTTGAAGTTAACGATAAGTTAATATGGTAAAATTATGGAAAATACTTATAATTATATGAAGATAGGTACAATTATGAATATGTTTATGAATTAACAAAATAGGAAAAACAGTTATAAATCAAGAAATTTAAAAACGAAGTTTAAGATAAATCTGATTATTATTAATATTGTTATTATTATAGATTATTATAATTACTAAAAGTATCATTATTTTAAATCTACCATTTTTATTAAAACTATTATTGTTGCTACTATTATTATTATTATTAATATTAAAATTATTATTACTATTATTATACTTATTCTAATATTATTATAACGATTAATTTGCAAACACATAATATATTTAATATATACAATTTAAAAATTATTAATACTTTTAATTATCTAAAATATGCAAAATGAATATATAATAAAATATAAAAGATATTGATATAAAAATCACTAATAGAAAGTATATATATATATATATATATATATATATATATATATATATATATATATATATATATATATATATATATATATATATATATATATATATATATATATATATATATATATATATATATATAATTGTTCGATTTCGATTATAGGTTTTAATATATATATACAAATGATATAGGTTCGTGAATCCAAGGTCAACCCTACAATTGTTCAATGTCGTAATATGTATTTTTACTACAAAATACAATATGTGAGTTTCATTTGCTCCCTTTTTAAATGCTTTTGCAATATATATTTTTGGTACTGAGAATACATGCGCTTTTATAACTGTTTTACGAAATAGACACAAGTAATCGAAACTACATTATATGGTTGAATGATCGAAGCCGAATATGCCCCTTTTGCTTGGTAGCCTAAGAATTAGTAAACCAGTCTACTAATTGACACGAATCCTAAAGATAGATATATTGGGCCTAATAAACCCCATCCTTTGCAGCGGATGCTTTAGTACTTCGAGTTTTTATATCATGTCCGATGGATGTCCCGGAATGATGGGGATATTCTTATATGCATCTTGTTAATGTCGGTTACCAGGTGTTCAAGCCATATGAATGATTTTTGTCTCTATGCATGGGACGTATATTTATGAGAAATGAAAATGAAAATATTGTGGTCTATTAAAATGATAGAAATGAATATTTATGATAAACTAATGAACTCACCAACCTTTTGGTTGACACTTTAAAGCATGTTTATTCTCAGGTATGAAAGAAATCTTCCGCTGTGCATTTGCTCATATTAGAGATATTACTTGGAGCCATTCATAACATATTTCAAAAGACGTTGTATTCGAGTCGTCGAGTTCATCAAGATTATTACTAGGTCAATTATAGTTGGATATATTATGAAATGGTATGCATGCCGTCAACTTTCGATGAAATGAAAGTTGTCTTTTAAAAACGAATGCAATGTTTGTAAAATGTATCATATAGAGGTCAAGTACCTCGCGATGTAACCAAATGTAATGTATTCGTCCGGATGGATTAGGATGGGTCTCTACAGCTGGTACCTCTGCTACTGCCACCATTGATTCTTCTCAGGCTACTGCTTCTGCTAAAAAGAAGCCATATGTGTACCAGGTGTAGTGACCCGAACTTTTCCATGTTTATATATATTAATTGAGATTGATATTTACATGATTAAATGTTTCCAACATGTTATGCAATCAAACTTGTTAAGACTTGATTAATTGAAATATGTTTCATATAGACAATTGACCACCCAAGTTGACCAGTGATTCACGAACGTTAAAACTTATAAAAACTATATGATGACATATATATGGAAATATATATAGTTAACATGATACTATGATAAGTAAACATATCATTAAGTATATTAACAATGAACTACATATGTAAAAACAAGACTACTAACTTAATGATTTTTAAACGAGACATATATGTAACGATTATCGTTGTAAAGGCATTTAATGTATATATATCATATTAAGAGATATTCATACATGATAATATCATGATAATATAATAATTTAAAATCTCATTTGATATTATAAACATTGGGTTAACAACATTTAACAAGATCGTTAACCTAAAGGTTTCAAAACAACACTTACATGTAACGACTAACGATGACTTAACGACTCAGTTAAAATGTATATACATGTAGTGTTTTAATATGTATTTATACACTTTTGAAAGACTTCAATACACTTATAAAAATACTTCTACTTAACAAAAATGCTTACAATTACATCCTCATTCAGTTTCATCAACAATTCTACTCGTATGCACCCGTATTCGTACTCGTACAATACACAGCTTTTAGATGTATGTACTATTGGTATATACACTCCAATGATCAGCTCTTAGCAGCCCATGTGAGTCACCTAACACATGTGGGAACCATCATTTGGCAACTAGCAAGAAATATCTCATAAAATTACAAAAATATGAGTAATCATTCATGACTTATTTACATGAAAACAAAATTACATATCCTTTATATCTAATCCATACACCAACGACCAAAAACACCTACAAACACTTTCATTCTTCAATTTTCTTCATCTAATTGATCTCTCTCAAGTTCTATCTTCAAGTTCTAAGTGTTCTTCATAAATTCTACAAGTTCTAGTTACATAAAATCAAGAATACTTTCAACTTTGCTAGCTCACTTCCAATCTTGTAAGGTGATCATCCAACCTTAAGAAATATTTGTTTCTTACAGTAGGTTATCATTCTAATACAAGGTAATAATCATATTCAAACTTTGGTTCAATTTCTATAACTATAACAATCTTATTTCAAGTGATAATCTTACTTGAACTTGTTTTCGTGTCATGATTCTGCTTCAAGAACTTCGAGCCATCCAAGGATCCGTTGAAGCTAGATCCATTTTTCTCTTTTCCAGTAGGTTTATCCAAGGAACTTAAGGTAATAATGATGTTCATAACATCATTCGATTCATACATATAAAGCTATCTTATTCGAAGGTTTAAACTTGTAATCACTAGAACATAGTTTAGTTAATTCTAAACTTGTTCGCAAACAAAAGTTAATCCTTCTAACTTGACTTTTAAAATCAACTAAACACATGTTCTATATCTATATTATATGCTAACTTAATGATTTAAAACCTGGAAACACGAAAAACACCGTAAAACCGGATTTACGCCGTCGTAGTAACACCACGGGCTGTTTTGGGTTAGTTAATTAAAAACTATGATAAACTTTGATTTAAAAGTTGTTATTCTGAGAAAATGATTTTTATTATGAACATGAAACTATATCCAAAAATTATGGTTAAACTCAAAGTGAAAGTATGTTTTCTAAAATGGTCATCTAGACGTCGTTCTTTCGACTGAAATGACTACCTTTACAAAAATGACTTGTAACTTATTTTTCCGACTATAAACCTATACTTTTTCTGTTTAGATTCATAAAATAGAGTTCAATATGAAACCATAACAATTTGATTCACTCAAAACGGATTTAAAATGAAGAAGTTATGGGTAAAACAAGATTGGATAATTTTTCTCATTTTAGCTACGTGAAAATTGGTAACAAATCTATTCCAACCATAACTTAATCAACTTGTATTGTATATTATGTAATCTTGAGATACCATAGACACGTATACAATGTTTCGACCTATCATGTCAACACATCTATATATATTTCGGAACAACCATAGACACTCTATATATGAATGTTGGAGTTAGCTATACAGGGTTGAGGTTGATTCCAAAATATATATAGTTTGAGTTGTGATCAATACTGAGATACGTATACACTGGGTCGTGGATTGATTCAAGATAATATTTATCGATTTATTTCTATACATCTAACTGTGGACAACTAGTTGTAGGTTACTAACGAGGACAGCTGACTTAATAAACTTAAAACATCAAAATATATTAAAAGTGTTGTAAATATATTTTGAACATACTTTGATATATATGTATATATTGTTATAGGTTCGTGAATCAACAGTGGTCAAGTCTTACTTCCTGACGAAGTAAAAATCTGTGAAAGTGAGTTATAGTCCCACTTTTAAAATCTAATATTTTTGGGATGAGAATACATGCAGGTTTTATAAATGATTTACAAAATAGACACAAGTACGTGAAACTACATTCTATGGTTGAATTATCGAAATCGAATATGCCCCTTTTTATTAAGTCTGGTAATCTAAGAATTCGGAAACAGACACCCTAATTGACGCGAATCCTAAAGATAGATCTATTGGGCCTAACAAACCCCATCCAAAGTACCGGATGCTTTAGTACTTCGAAATTTATATCATATCCGAAGGGTGTCCCGGAATGATGGGGATATTCTTATATATGCATCTTATTAATGTCTGTTACCAGGTGTTCACCATATGAATGATTTTTATCTCTATTTATGGGATGTGTATTGAAATATGAAATCTTGTGGTCTATTATTATGATTTGATATATATAGGTTAAACCTATAACTCACCAACATTTTTGTTGACGTTTTAAGCATGTTTATTCTCAGGTGATTATTAAGAGCTTCCGCTGTCGCATACTTAAATAAGGACGAGATTTGGAGTCCATGCTTGTATGATATTGTGTAAAAACTGCATTCAAGAAAATTATTTTGTTGTAACATATTTGTATTGTAAACCATTATGTAATGGTCGTGTGTAAACAGGATATTTTAGATTATCATTATTTGATAATCTACGTAAAGCTTTTTAAAACCTTTATCTATGAAATAAAGGTTATGGTTTGTTTTAAAAATGAATGCAGTCTTTGAAAAACGTCTCATATAGAGGTCAAAACCTCGCAACGAAATCAATTAATATGGAACGTTTTAATCAATAAGAACGGGACATTTCAGTTGGTATCCGAGCGTTGGTCTTAGAGAACCAGAATTTTGCATTAGTGTGTCTTATCGAGTTTGTTAGGATGCATTAGTGAGTCTGGACTTCGACCGTGTTTACTTGAAAAATGATTGCTTAACAAATTTTGTTGAAAACTATATATTTTTAACATGTGAATATTATGTGATATATTAATATCTTAACGCGTTTGATATTATGTGATAGATGTCTACCTCTAGAACAAATTCCATTGACTCAACTAATAATAATGAAGAGTCAAATGTAAATTGGAATGATTCGTGGACTGATTCACAAGTTCCCGAAGAGGAACCGGAAGAAGAGTCGGAACCGGAAGAAGAATCGGAACCGGAAGAAGAATCGGAACCGGATGAAGAAATAGAACCGGTGGGGGAAATAATAAAACGGTTAAGTAAAAGAAAATCCTCAACCAACCGACCAAGGTTAATTATGGTCAATGGTGTTTCCGCCAAGGAAGCAAAATATTGGGAGGATTACCAATTCTCCGATGAATCGGATTCCGACGAGAATTCCGATGATGTTATAGAAATTACCCCAACTGAATTTAAAAAGGCAAAAGAAAATAATAAGGGAAAGGCAAAAAAATAGAGAAATCTAATTCCAACCCCGATGAACTTTATATGTATCGTCAACCCCCGAAGTCCTTAAGTTGTAACAATGACCCGGGAACCTCTAAACCACCAGGTTTTTCTAAACCAATATGGAAAACGACGGCTCGTATTAGGGGAACATCATATATCCCTAGAAACTTGGTAAAACGAACCAAAACTGAAGAAGAAGAAGAAGAAGAAGAAGAAGAAGAAAAAAAGCGAGTCGGAATAAGATAGTTGTATTCGTGTGGTGTAATATATGTAATATAGTGTGCTTATGCTTTATGATATATGTAAAAATTGCTTGTATTAATAAGTATTTTTTTTTATGAATCTAACTCTTGTCTATTTTACAGTATAAAAATACAAAATCGATAGACAACCCAATATTTTAATAGACCTACCCGGAGACATGATTGATGAAATCTTGTCTAGAGTCGGTCAGAATTCTTTGGCACAACTATTTAAGGCGAGATCAGTTTGTAAGACATTCGAAGAACGTTCCAAGAATGCCTTGGTTTATAAAAGGCTTTCGTTCGAAAGATGGGGGATATCACATTGGGAAATCCATAAGTTACGATGTGTTTACTTTGACGCATATATTGCGGGGAACCCAAATGCTATTTTACGCAATGGGTTAAGAAATTATTTTGACTCAATATATCCGAATATTGGACTTCGTGATTTAGAAAAAGCGGCTAACATGCAACATAAAGAAGCATGTTATGCTTACGGATTAGTAATGTTCGCTTCTCACCAAAGTGAGAACAAGAACATCGGGCTACAACTATTAAACAAAACGTTCCCACAAGTGACGGAGTCGGTAATTGGGGTAAGAAATGAGGTTTTTAGATTGTTACGGGACTGTTGGACATTACGTAACCCTCGTCCCTTTGACGACGTTACAACACGCTGTCTTATCAACGGCCATAACGGTTATGTTCCACAAGACCAAGGATGGGAAGTAATCCTAGTAAAACCAGAATGCATGACTTGTTTCTGGACGTATGAATTATGTGTCTTTATTGCCTTTGCTGAACGACTTGTGTACTAGCTAGAATTATCTTCACAACCATCTTGTATCAAATTTATTGTGTCCTATATTTCATGCTATATGTAAAATAAGCGGTATTGTAAGTTTGTAAAATATTGTGTAAAAGTTTGAAAGCGAAATATTATTATAATCAGTTTTTCATATAGAATTGTAGTAGTTGAATTGTATATTAGCTACTAAGTATGAACTTAACGGGTAGGTACTACCCGAATTTAAACTTATAAAATGCTAATATGAAGAAAAAGCTTTTATAAATGAGTTCATATTATGCTACGAAATACTATTAACTACTCTTAATATTCTGTATGATTAACTTGTTCCATTTGACTATTTTGAAGGAAATGGCACCGACTACTCGACACACCGTGAATATGAATGAAGAGGAATTCCGTACTTTTCTAGCTTAAAACATAGCCGCAGTACAGGCTACGCTACATACCAAAAATAACCTTGGATCTAACAGTACAGGAAATCGTGTAGGATGCACCTACAAAGAATTCACTGCCTGCAAACCTTTGGAATTTGATGGAACCAAAGGACCGATCGGATTGAAACAGTGGACCGAGAAGGTCGAATCGGTGTTTGCCATAAGTAAGTGTACTGAAGAGGACAAAGTGAAGTACGCTACGCATACCTTCACAGGTTCTGCGTTAACATGGTGGAATACCTATCTAGAGCAAGTGAGACAAGACGATGCGTACACACTACTGTGGTCAGCATTCAAGCACTTGATGAATGAGAAGTACCGTCCCAGAACCGAGGTCAATAAGCTCAAGACAGAACTTAGAGGGTTACGAACCCAAGGATTTGATATTACCACGTACGAAAGACAATTCACAGAATTGTGCCTATTGTGTCTGGGAGCATTCGAAGATGAGGAAGAGAAGATCGACGCGTTTGTAAAAGGATTACCGGAAAGAATCTAAGAAGATATAAGTTCACACGAGCCCGCCTCCATACAACAGGCATGTAGAATGGCTCAGAAACTAGTGAACCAGATTGAAGAAAGAATTAAAGAACAGACTGCTGAAGAGGCCAATGTGAAGCAAGTCAAAAGAAAGTGGGAGGAAAACGGTGATAAGAATCACCAATACAACAACAACAGCAATTACAATAATAATCGCAACAATTATCCCAACAATCGCAACATCAATTGCAACTACAACAAACGGCCCAACAACAACAACAACAATAACAACAACAACAACAACAACAACAACAACAGCAACTACAACAATCATCCCAACAACAATAATAACCGCAACAACAACAACAACCAGAAGCAGCTATGCCAAAGGTGTGAAAAGTATCACTCGGGGTTCTGCACCAAATTTTGCAACAAGTGTAAAAGAAATGGTCATAGCGTGGCAAAGTGTGAGGTCTACGGACCAGGGGTTAATAGAACGAAAGGAACAAATGGTGTCGGAACGAGTAATGGCAGAGCAAGTAGTGTCGGAGCAAGTTATGCCAATGTAGTTTGTTATAAATGTGGAAAACCGGGTCACATTATTAGAAATTGCCCTAACCAGGAGAACACGAATGGACAAGGCCGCGGAAGAGTTTTCAATATTAATGCGGTAGAGGCACAGGAAGACCCGGAGCTTGTTACGGGTACGTTTCTTATTGACAATAAATCTGCTTACGTTTTATTTGATTCGGGTGCGGATAGAAGCTATATGAGTAGAGATTTTTGTGCTAAATTAAGTTGTCCATTGACGCCTTTGGATAGTAAATTTTTACTCGAATTAGTAAATGGTAAATTAATTTCAGCAGATAATATATGTCGGAATCGAGAAATTAAACAGGTTAGCGAAACATTTAAGATTGATTTGATACCAGTAGAGTTAGGGAGTTTTGATGTGATAATCGGTATGGACTGGTTGAAAGAAGTGAAAGCAGAGATCGTTTGTTACAAAAATGCAATTTGCATTATACGAGAAAAAGGAAAACCCTTAATGGTGTACGGAGAAAAGGGCAACACGAAGCTACATCTTATTAGTAATTTGAAGGCACAAAAACTAATAAGAAAAGGTTGCTATGCTGTTCTAGCACACGTCGAGAAAGTACAAACTGAAGAAAAGAGCATCAATGATGTTCCCATTGCAAACGAATTTCCCGATTTATTTCCGAAAGAATTACCGGATTACCCCCCACATCGATCCGTTGAATTTCAAATAGATCTTGTACCAGGAGCTGCACCAATAGCTCGTGCTCCTTACAGACTCGCACCCAGCGAGATAAAAGAACTGCAAAGCCAATTACAAGAACTTTTAGAGCGTGGTTTCATTCGACCAAGCACATCACCGTGGGGAGCTCCTGTTTTGTTTGTCAAGAAGAAAGATGGTACATTCAGGTTGTGTATCGACTACCGAGAGTTGAAAAAAACTTACCATCAAGAACCGCTACCCACTACCGAGAATCGACGACTTATTTGATCAACTACAAGGCTCGTCTGTTTATTCAAAGATTGACTTACGTTCCGGGTATCATCAAATGCGGGTGAAAGAAGATGATATTCCAAAGACTGCTTTCAGAACACGTTACGGTCATTACGAGTTTATGGTCATGCCGTTTGGTTTAACTAATGCACCAGCTGAAATGTCCCGTTCTTATTGATTAAAAACGTTCCATATTAATTGATTTCGTTGCGAGGTTTTGACCTCTATATGTGTAACGACCCGCACTTTTTCGATCATACTATACTTATAAGATTAATATTTACATAAATTAAACCTTGCCAACATGATAAGCAATCCAAATTGTCGAGACTTATATTTCCGAAAAGAGTTTTACACAACGTTTGACCGTCTAGTTTGACCGATGATATCACGAACTATACAATATATGATAATTATACGTTTGTGTATATAAATGTATATATACATATTTAACATGATTAATAAATGTTTTAATATCTCATTTTGTATTAATAACAACAAGTTATATGTGTATTTTGAAACTACTAACTTAAGTTTTCAAAACGATAACTATACGTAACGTTATTTGACATAAATACTTAAGACATATAATGTTTATACATATATTGTATAAGTAATGTATTTAATCACTTTTAAAGACTTAAATACATAAAACCATATAAGTGTATTCACAAAAGATAGCTATATTTGAATCCTCATTCCATTTTTCACAAAATTTCTATACGTATACCTAGAGTATTTGTACTCGTATCATACCAAGCTCCTATACGTATTTACTAATAGTAAATACACATCAAAATCACCACCTAACCAGCCATTATTCATTCCATGAGGGCTAGGTAATTGAACTTGGAAGCAATTAGGACTAGATACATAAAATTATCACTTGAAATTTTGTCTTGATACTCCTTGGCCACGTTTTTAAAGGATCATCATGTATCCTCACTTTGATTCATTTTCACTTCAATTCTCTAGCTAAAAACACACACTCTTTCTTCATCTTTGAACTCCATAACAATTCAGTAACTTACCAAGAAGATCTAGCTTCAAAAACCATACTAAAACACCATAAGAAAACCATACAAAAACACTTCAAGAAAACCCTCCAAGAACACCAACTTACTTCCAATCTTTCATCCACTTCTATCACCCTTTTGATTCTAGCTTCTTACTTCTCTTTTACAGCAACTTCATCCAAGGAACTTGAGGTAGAATCTATGTTCATAACCTTATTCGATTCATATATATATAGCTATCTTATTTTGTGGTACAAAAGTTTAACAACAAGAACATAGTTTGAATGTTTTCAAACTTGTTTGCAAACTAAATAGATCCTTCTAACTTAACTTTTAAAATACTTCAAGACCTGTAATATAACTTATGTATATGCTAATTTAACAAGGTAAAACTTGGTTTTTCAAAGTATAAGTATTTTTAGAAAAATGGTCATTAAATGATTTTGTTGTAACAAAAATGTTTAACTTCATATGTTTCACTAATGTTTCACTTGTGCCGTATGATTTTGAATACAAACCAAGGTATTTACAGTTCATAGTCTTAAAGAAGAACTCGATCCAAGAAGATGGCAATTTGAATCAACGAAAACGGATTTGTAACGAAGAAACTATGACCGAAACAAAATTGGCTATCCTAGATCATTTCAACTACGGGATCAATTGGAAAAAAATGATATAAATCACATATTTCTAAGATAACATGATATTTTATATATATGTACTTATAATTCAATTTTATATGGTTCAGGATCACCCGTAAACAACACGAGAAGATTAATCATAAGATCCCATGATTGTACGCAACACGTCATTTGACAACACCGGTACTTTATGTACGCAACACGTCATTTGACAACACCGGTACCATGGGTCAAGATTAATCTCGACCAACACATATACGATGGGGTTTTATTGATTTCGTTGGGGGTTTTATTTATTTCATTGCGGGTATATTAAACATCTAAAAATGAACCATTAAAATTGAATTACTAACATCGGACTGCTAACTACGGACTAAGGAATTATTCAAAGTATTAAAAGTATAACAAGTATATATTTATAACGTTTGTTTAAAAATGAAAACATATTGATATATTATATATGGATAGGTTCGTGATATCAACCGGAAGACCGAGTCAAATTATTTATATCATCAAGACAAGAGTGAGTATATAGTCCCACTTTTAAACTCTAAATATTTCGGGATGAGAATACATGTATTTTATGTTTTACGATATGGACACAAGTAACTGAAAAATATGTTCTACGTTGAGTTGTACCACTGGCATACTTCCCTGTAGCTTGGTAACTAATATTTACAGCGGTATTGTAAACGCGAATCCTGTTGATAGATCTATTGGGCCTGACAACCCCAACCGGACTGGACGACCAGTATTCAACGGTTGCACAGTACTTCGTTTTGTGACTACACTTGGTACGGTGTAGTAAGATTTCATATTAAAGGGAATATGCGACGTGAAAATGTTAAGTATGGTTACCAAGTGCTCAACCACTTAGAATACTTTTATTAAACTGTTTATATACGAAATCTTGTGGTCTATATATATATTGCTGCCGGCATTAAACCTATATCTCACCAACTTTATGTTGACCTTTTTAAAACATGTCTATTCTCAGGTGATTTCTAAAGCTTCCGCTGCATCATGTTGGATCTAACCAGGATCTTGCGTACGCATGTTTGTGTCAAAAATAAAACTGCATATCCGAGATGTTGTATTGTAAAATATGCTAGAAACCGTGTTGTTGTCATCATTTGTAAAGTTTGTAAGTCGAAGATTATCGCTAAACGTTAATTTTCTTTTTATTGTCTTAAGCTTGTAACAAAAATAATGGTTATGGTTTGTAATGTATAATATATGCAGTTTTCTTTCAAAAATGTCTCATATAGAGGTCAATACCTCGCAATGAAATCATACGTTATCTAACGCGTTCTTATGGTTAAGGACGGGTTATGACATGTGGTATCAGAGCGTTGGTCTTAGCGAACCAGGTTTGCATTAGTGTGTCTAACCGAGAAGTCGTTAGGATACATTAGTAAAGTCTGGACTTTGACCGGGTCTGATTTTAAAAAAAAAAAAACCATTGCTTATCACTGTTGGTTAAAATTTATGTGTAAATATTATGTAAGTACTAATGGGTTAGTTGTTGTGTGATAGATGTCGGGCTCGAAACTTATTATCACATTCAGCGACTCCGAATCAGAACCTTCAGATTGTGTTTCAGTCATTAACATATCCGATGACGAAAGTGGTATTTTTGGGGAAGACTCACAATTTCCGGATGAACCAACTATTGAAATATCGGAAAGTGAACCCGAGGAGGAAAGTGAACCCGAAGAGGAAAGTGAACCCGAAGAAGAAAGTGAACCCGAGGAAGAAATACTAGAAATTACGAAAGAAAAATTCGATCAAGGAAAGAAACGAAAAGCGAATGAATTAGAAAATTCAAATCCCGAACTTAGTGAGAATGACGTGGCACCAATTCCACTCAACACTACCACCCCTATTCCCGCTATTCCTATTAGTGCTATCCCGGCGTCTAGTTCTTCGGCTCCTCAGCCAAAACGTAGGCAGACAGCTAGGATAAGCGTTAGGCCATTCATTGGAACTAAACGCCCTAGAAAATAGACCGAACGATGCACTGCCGTATTAAACCATGGAATCAAATAATGTTTTGTATAATATTATTAGTGTGGTTTGCTTAAAGTTTGATGTAAGATAAGCATATGTAAAATAGCGAAGTATGAAATGCAATAATTTTCCATGGTTAAGTATTATTTAGATTGTAGTAATTGGTTCTGTACTAAGCTATTAAGTATGAACATTAACGGGTAGGTACTACCCAAGATATAATTATAAAATGCTAATAAGAAGAAAAGGCTTTTATAATAATACCTGGTTCATATTATTAACAAGCTATAATGTACTATAAATACACACTACATCTATAATAATCCATGTGAATAATTATTTTTTTTTCATTAGGAAATGGCGCGATTGAATCGAATGACGGAACAAGAACTCGAGGAACTCATCAATCAACGAGTGAACGATAGAATGTTATGGGTCGAAGCTGCAAGAGCTGCTGCAGTTAATCCAAATCCTCGTGTAGGATGCTCCTACAAGACGTTTCAAGCTTGCAAGCCATCATCATTCAGTGGAACGGAAGGACCGATCGGTTTAACCCGATGGATAGAAAAGATGGAGACGGTGTTTAAAATCAGTGGTTGTGATGAAAAAGACATGACCAAGTTTGCATCGTGCACTTTACAAGATAGTGCACTCACATGGTGGAAGAATTATGTGAAGGCGGTAGGAGGAGATGTAGCTTATGATACTCCATGGGAAGAATTCAAAACAATGATAATCACCGAGTATTGTCCAAGGAATGAGGTTATTAAGTTAGAAGATGAGTTACGAAGTTTGAAGGTGGTTGGTACTGAAATCACCAACTACAATCAGCGATTCATGGAATTGGTTTTACTATGTCCTGAATTGGTTCCAACCGAAGCACGGAAGATTGAAATGTACAAAGGTGGTTTGCCCAAAAAGGTCAAGGCAAACGTTACAGCATCGAAACCTAAGACAATTCATGAAGCTATAACCATGGCAAACGAGCTAATGGATCAGGTCATTTTGGACAAGAAAGCATTCAATACTGAGGTGAAGGTATTGGGGAACAAGAAAAAGTGGAATGGAGGTTATGATCGAGGTAACCAACAACAACCTTATAAGAAACAAGAAACCACGAAAGGTGCGGGTAGCGGTTCAGGCTTTGGTTACAAAGGACAAAGTCCTTTATGCAACCGTTGTCACAAACATCACTTTGGTTACTGTAGTGTGTTGTGCACCAAATGCAATCGACAGGGACATCTTGCTGAAGATTGTAAGGCTCTCGTTACAAATGCAAATGGTAACAAGACTCCTGCCACCAACGCAAATAGAACTGCTTTGGCTAACATTACTTGTTTTGGGTGTGGAAAACAAGGTCATTATAAGAGCCAGTGCCCGAATCAGAATGGCGGACCTGCACGTGGAAGAGCGTTTGTTATTAATGCTAGAGAGGCACGAGAAGACTCGGAGCTTGTTACGGGTACGTTTACCATTAATAACTTATCAGCATCTATTTTATTTGATACTGGCGCCGATAGAAGTTATGTGTGTAAAAATTTTTACACTAAATTGAATTGTTCATCATTACCTCTAGATGCTAACTACTTGATTGAGTTAGCTAATGGTAAACTAATTAAAGCCGATAAAATTTGTCGTGGTTGTGAAATAAATCTAGCCGGAGAAACGTTTAAAATCGACTTAATACCTGTAGAATTAGGAGGTTTTGATGTAATAGTCGGCATGGACTGGATGTCCAAAATAGGAGCGGAAGTTGTTTGTGCTAAGAAGGCAATTCGTATTCCTGGTAAGGATAAAATACCGGTGATGATTTATGGAGAGAAGGGTAATTCAAAGCTAAAACTCATTAGCTGTTTGAAAGCCAATAAGTGTTTAGAAAAGGGATGTTACGCTATTTTAGCACATGTTAATAAAGTCGAAAAGAAAGAAAAGTGCATCAACGACGTGCCTGTGGCAAGAGATTTTCCTGAAGTTTTTCCGGAAGAATTGCCGGGATTACCTCCATTTAGATCGGTAGAATTTCAAATAGATTTAGTACCAGGAGCTGCACCAGTGGCTCGTGCTCCATATAGACTTGCACCGTCCGAGTTAAAAGAACTTCAAAGTCAGTTAAAAGAATTACTGGACCGTGGATTCATACGACCGAGTACTTCACCGTGGGGAGCTCCAATTTTGTTTGTTAAGAAGAAAGATGGATCTTTCAGGATGTGTATAGATTATCGTGAATTAAATAAGTTAACTATCAAGAATCGGTATCCACTACTGAGAATTGATGACTTATTTGATCAATTGCAAGGATCATGTGTTTATTCGAAAATCGACTTAAGATCGGGCTATCATCAACTACGCGTCAAAGAAGAGGATATTCCGAAAACTGCTTTTCGGACACGTTATGGTCATTATGAATTTTTGGTTATGCCGTTTGGATTGACGAATGCGCCAGCTGTATTCATGGACCTCATGAATCGAGTTTGTAGTCCGTATTTAGATAAGTTTGTTATCGTTTTCATTGATGATATTCTTATCTATTCCAAGAGTGAGCAAGAGCATGAAGAGCATTTAAGGTTGATATTGGAGTTGTTAAGAAAAGAACAGCTATATGCTAAATTTTCTAAGTGTGCTTTTTGGTTGAAAGAAGTGCAATTTCTTGGCCATGTTGTTAATAGCGAAGGAATTCAGGTTGATCCAGCAAAAACTGAAGCTATTGAAAAATGGGAGACTCCTAAGACACCAACACAGATACGCCAATTTTTGGGTTTAGCCGGTTATTATAGAAGGTTTATTCAAGATTTTTCCCGAATAGCTAAACCGTTGACAGCGTTAACGCAAAAAGGGAAGAAATATGAATGGACCTCGGAGCAGGAGAACGCATTTCAAATACTGAAGAAGAAGTTAACTACGGCGCCTATTTTATCGTTACCAGAAGGGAACGATGATTTTGAAATATATTGTGACGCTTCGCGACAAGGTTTTGGTTGTGTTCTTATGCAACGAAAGAAAGTAATTGCATTTGCATCCCGACAATTGAAGATTCACGAGCGGAATTATACGACGCATGATCTAGAATTGGGAGCAGTCGTGTTTGCATTGAAGATGTGGAGACACTACTTGTATGGGGTTAAATTCACTGTGTTTACTGATCATAAAAGCCTTCAACATATTTTTGATCAGAAACAATTGAACATGAGGCAACGTAGGTGGATCGAGTTAATAAACGACTATGATTGTGAAATTCGTTATCATCCCGGGAAAGCGAATGTGGTGGCTGATGCACTAAGCAGAAAGGAACGAGAACCAATTCGAGTACAAGCGATGAACATAAAAATTCGCATGAATCTCAACTCACAAATCAAAGAAGTTCAACGAGAAGCACTTACTAAAGAAAATATAGGAAATGAAATAATGAAGAAGTATGCGAAGCAACTCGTTATGCGGGAAGATGGAATTCGATATTTTGCAAATCGTATTTGGGTACCGAAGTTGGGTGGATTAAGGAAGTTGATATTGAACGAGGCACATAAGACAAGATATTCGATACATCCTGGAGTTGGAAAGATGTACCAAGATCTTAAGACGCATTATTGGTGGCCTAATTTGAAGACAGACGTTGCAACATATGTTGGGGAATGTTTAACTTGTTCCAAAGTCAAAGCAGAACACCAGAAGCCGTCAGGGTTACTTCAACAACCAGAAATTCCAGAATGGAAATGGGACGGTATTACCATGGATTTCATCACGAAGTTACCAAAGACTGCCTGGGGATACGACACCATTTGGGTAATTGTTGATCGTCTTACCAAATCTGCACATTTCTTGCCTATAAAGGAAACAGATAGAATGGAGAAATTATTACGATTATATATAAAGGAAATAGTTTCAAGGCATGGAATACCTATTTCCATTATATCCGATCGTGATAGTAGATTTACTTCAAAATTTTGGCAATCACTACAGGAGGCACTAGGAACTCGGTTGGATATGAGTACCGCATATCATCCACAAACCGATGGACAGAGTAAAAGAACGATTCAGACTCTCGAAGACATGCTCAGGGCATGTGTGATCGATTTTGGAAACGGATGGGATAAATATCTACCGTTAGCAGAATTCTCGTATAATAATAGTTATCATGCGAGCATTGGAGCTGCGCCATTCGAAGCATTGTACGGAAGGAAGTGTAGATCTCCTATCTGTTGGAATGAAGTAGGAGATCGACATTTAACTGGTCCCGAGATCATACATGAAACGACCGAGAAGATAGTACAAATCAAGGAGAGATTGAAAACAGCCCGTAGTCGCCAAAAGAGCTACGCCGATGTTCGAAGGAAACCATTAGAGTTTCAGGTCGGGGACATGGTTATGCTAAAGGTGTCACCTTGGAAAGGTGTAATACGTTTCGGCAAAAGGGGTAAACTGAACCCAAGGTACGTAGGCCCGTTCAAGATCATCGAACGCATTGGACCGGTAGCTTATCGACTCGAGTTACCGCAACAACTCGCCGGAGTACATAATACCTTTCACGTCTCAAACCTTAAGAAGTGTCTTGCAAAGGAAGACCTCACCATTCCTCTTGAAGAAATTCATGTCGACGAGAAACTACAATTCGTCGAAGAACCAATCGAAATCATGGACCGTGAAGTTAAACAGCTCAAACAGAGTAATATACCGATTGTTAAGGTTTGTTGGAATGCTAGAAGAGGTCCCGAGTTTACTTGGGAACGCGAGGATCAGATGAAACGAAAGTATCCGCACTTGTTTCTCGATGACGCAAAATAGGTACAATTTTAAAATTTCGGGACGAAATTTATTTAACGGGGAGGTAATGTAACGACCCGCACTTTTTCGATCATACTATACTTATAAGATTAATATTTACATAAATTAAACCTTGCCAACATGATAAGCAATCCAAATTGTCGAGACTTATATTTCCGAAAAGAGTTTTACACAACGTTTGACCGTCTAGTTTGACCGATGATATCACGAACTATACAATATATGATAATTATACGTTTGTGTATATAAATGTATATATACATATTTAACATGATTAATAAATGTTTTAATATCTCATTTTGTATTAATAACAACAAGTTATATGTGTATTTTGAAACTACTAACTTAAGTTTTCAAAACGATAACTATACGTAACGTTATTTGACATAAATACTTAAGACATATAATGTTTATACATATATTGTATAAGTAATGTATTTAATCACTTTTAAAGACTTAAATACATAAAACCATATAAGTGTATTCACAAAAGATAGCTATATTTGAATCCTCATTCCATTTTTCACAAAATTTCTATACGTATACCTAGAGTATTTGTACTCGTATCATACCAAGCTCCTATACGTATTTACTAATAGTAAATACACATCAAAATCACCACCTAACCAGCCATTATTCATGCCATGAGGGCTAGGTAATTGAACTTGGAAGCAATTAGGACTAGATACATAAAATTATCACTTGAAATTTTGTCTTGATACTCCTTGGCCACGTTTTTAAAGGATCATCATGTATCCTCACTTTGATTCATTTTCACTTCAATTCTCTAGCTAAAAACACACACTCTTTCTTCATCTTTGAACTCCATAACAATTCAGTAACTTACCAAGAAGATCTAGCTTCAAAAACCATACTAAAACACCATAAGAAAACCATACAAAAACACTTCAAGAAAACCCTCCAAGAACACCAACTTACTTCCAATCTTTCATCCACTTCTATCACCCTTTTGATTCTAGCTTCTTACTTCTCTTTTACAGCAACTTCATCCAAGGAACTTGAGGTAGAATCTATGTTCATAACCTTATTCGATTCATATATATATAGCTATCTTATTTTGTGGTACAAAAGTTTAACAACAAGAACATAGTTTGAATGTTTTCAAACTTGTTTGCAAACTAAATAGATCCTTCTAACTTAACTTTTAAAATACTTCAAGACCTGTAATATAACTTATGTATATGCTAATTTAACAAGGTAAAACTTGGTTTTTCAAAGTATAAGTATTTTTAGAAAAATGGTCATTAAATGATTTTGTTGTAACAAAAATGTTTAACTTCATATGTTTCACTAATGTTTCACTTGTGCCGTATGATTTTGAATACAAACCAAGGTATTTACAGTTCATAGTCTTAAAGAAGAACTCGATCCAAGAAGATGGCAATTTGAATCAACGAAAACGGATTTGTAACGAAGAAACTATGACCGAAACAAAATTGGCTATCCTAGATCATTTCAACTACGGGATCAATTGGAAAAAAATGATATAAATCACATATTTCTAAGATAACATGATATTTTATATATATGTACTTATAATTCAATTTTATATGGTTCAGGATCACCCGTAAACAACACGAGAAGATTAATCATAAGATCCCATGATTGTACGCAACACGTCATTTGACAACACCGGTACTTTATGTACGCAACACGTCATTTGACAACACCGGTACCATGGGTCAAGATTAATCTCGACCAACACATATACGATGGGGTTTTATTGATTTCGTTGGGGGTTTTATTTATTTCATTGCGGGTATATTAAACATCTAAAAATGAACCATTAAAATTGAATTACTAACATCGGACTGCTAACTACGGACTAAGGAATTATTCAAAGTATTAAAAGTATAACAAGTATATATTTATAACGTTTGTTTAAAAATGAAAACATACTGATATATTATATATGGATAGGTTCGTGATATCAACCGGAAGACCGAGTCAAATTATTTATATCATCAAGACAAGAGTGAGTATATAGTCCCACTTTTAAACTCTAAATATTTCGGGATGAGAATACATGTATTTTATGTTTTACGATATGGACACAAGTAACTGAAAAATATGTTCTACGTTGAGTTGTACCACTGGCATACTTCCCTGTAGCTTGGTAACTAATATTTACAGCGGTATTGTAAACGCGAATCCTGTTGATAGATCTATTGGGCCTGACAACCCCAACCGGACTGGACGACCAGTATTCAACGGTTGCACAGTACTTCGTTTTGTGACTACACTTGGTACGGTGTAGTAAGATTTCATATTAAAGGGAATATGCGACGTGAAAATGTTAAGTATGGTTACCAAGTGCTCAACCACTTAGAATACTTTTATTAAACTGTTTATATACGAAATCTTGTGGTCTATATATATATTGCTGCCGGCATTAAACCTATATCTCACCAACTTTATGTTGACCTTTTTAAAACATGTCTATTCTCAGGTGATTTCTAAAGCTTCCGCTGCATCATGTTGGATCTAACCAGGATCTTGCGTACGCATGTTTGTGTCAAAAATAAAACTGCATATCCGAGATGTTGTATTGTAAAATATGCTAGAAACCGTGTTGTTGTCATCATTTGTAAAGTTTGTAAGTCGAAGATTATCGCTAAACGTTAATTTTCTTTTTATTGTCTTAAGCTTGTAACAAAAATAATGGTTATGGTTTGTAATGTATAATATATGCAGTTTTCTTTCAAAAATGTCTCATATAGAGGTCAATACCTCGCAATGAAATCATACGTTATCTAACGCGTTCTTATGGTTAAGGACGGGTTATGACAATATGAGACGTTTTTCAAAGACTGCATTCATTTTAAAACAAACCATAACCTTTATTTCATCAATAAAGGTTTAAAAAGCTTTACTTAGATTATCAAATAATGATAATCTAAAATATCCTGTTTACACACGACCATTACATAATGGTTTACAATACAAATATGTTACAACAAAATAAGTTTCTTGAATGCAGTTTTTACACAATATCATACAAGCCTGGACTCCAAATCTCGTCCTTATTTAAGTATGCGACAGCGGAAGCTCTTAATAATCACCTGAGAATGAACATGCTTAAAACGTCAACAAAAATGTTGGTGAGTTATAGGTTTAACCTATATATATCAAATCATAATAATAGACCACAAGATTTCATATTTCAATACACATCCCATACATAGAGATAAAAATCATTCATATGGTGAACACCTGGTAACCGACATTAACAAGATGCATATATATAAGAATATCCCCATCATTCCGGGACACCCTTCGGATATGATATAAATTTCGAAGTACTAAAGCATCCGGTACTTTGGATGGGGTTTGTTAGACCCAATAGATCTATCTTTAGGATTCGCGTTAATTAGGGTGTCTGTTCCCTAATTCTTAGATTACCAGACTTAATAAAAAGGGGCATATTCGATTTCGATAATTCAACCATAGAATGTAGTTTCACGTACTTGTGTCTATTTTGTAAATCATTTATAAAACCTGCATGTATTCTCATCCCAAAAAGATTAGATTTTAAAAGTGGGACTATAACTCACTTTCACAGATTTTTACTTCGTCGGGAAGTAAGACTTGGCCACTGGTTGATTCACGAACCTATAACAATATATACATATATATCAAAGTATGTTCAAAATATATTTACAACACTTTTAATATATTTTGATGTTTTAAGTTTATTAAGTCAGCTGTCCTCGTTAGTAACCTACAACTAGTTGTCCACAGTTAGATGTACAGAAATAAATCGATAAATATTATCTTGAATCAATCCACGACCCAGTGTATACGTATCTCAGTATTGATCACAACTCAAACTATATATATTTTGGAATCAACCTCAACCCTGTATAGCTAACTCCAACATTCACATATAGAGTGTCTATGGTTGTTCCGAAATATATATAGATGTATCGACATGATAGGTCGAAACATTGTATACGTGTCTATGGTATCTCAAGATTACATAATATACAATACAAGTTGATTAAGTTATGGTTGGAATAGATTTGTTACCAATTTTCACGTAGCTAAAATGAGAAAAATTATCCAATCTTGTTTTACCCATAACTTCTTCATTTTAAATCCGTTTTGAGTGAATCAAATTGCTATGGTTTCATATTGAACACTATTTTATGAATCTAAACAGAAAAAGTATAGGTTTCTAGTCGGAAAAATAAGTTACAAGTCATTTTTGTAAAGGTAGTCATTTCAGTCGAAAGAACGACGTCTAGATGACCATTTTAGAAAACATACTTCCACTTTGAGTTTAACCATAATTTTTGGATATAGTTTCATGTTCATAATAAAAATCATCTTCTCAGAATAACAACTTTTAAATCAAAGTTTATCATAGTTTTTAATTAACTAACCCAAAACAGCCCGCGGTGTTACTACGACGGCGTAAATCCGGTTTTACGGTGTTTTTCGTGTTTCCAGGTTTTAAATCATTAAGTTAGCATATCATATAGATATAGAACATGTGTTTAGTTGATTTTAAAAGTCAAGTTAGAAGGATTAACTTTTGTTTGCGAACAAGTTTAGAATTAACTAAACTATGTTCTAGTGATTACAAGTTTAAACCTTCGAATAAGATAGCTTTATATGTATGAATCGAATGATGTTATGAACATCATTACTATATTAAGTTCCTTGGATAACCCTACTGGAAAAGAGAAAAATGGATCTAGCTTCAACGGATCCTTGGATGGCTCGAAGTTCTTGAAGCAGAATCATGACACGAAAACAAGTTCAAGTAAGATCATCACTTGAAATAAGATTGTTATAGTTATAGAAATTGAACCAAAGTTTGAATATGATTATTACCTTGTATTAGAATGATAACCTACTGTAAGAAACAAAGATTTCTTGAGGTTGGATGATCACCTTACAAGATTGGAAGTGAGCTAGCAAACTTGAAAGTATTCTTGATTTTATGTAACTAGAACTTGTAAAATATATGAAGAACACTTAGAACTTGAAGATAGAACTTGAGAGAGATCAATTAGATGAATAAAATTGAAGAATGAAAGTGTTTGTAGGTGTTTTTGGTCGTTGGTGTATGGATTAGATATAAAGGATATGTAATTTTGTTTTCATGTAAATAAGTCATGAATGATTACTCATATTTTTGTAATTTTATGAGATATTTCATGCTAGTTGCCAAATGATGGTTCTCACATGTGTTAGGTGACTCACATGGGCTGCTAAGATCTGATCATTGGAGTGTATATACCAATAGTACATACATCTAAAAGCTGTGTATTGTACGAGTACGAATACGGGTGCATACGAGTAGAATTGTTGATGAAACTGAACGAGGATGTAATTGTAAGCATTTTTGTTAAGTAGAAGTATTTTGATAAGTGTCTTGAAGTCTTTCAAAAGTTCATGAATACATATTAAAACACTACATGTATATACATTTTAACTGAGTCGTTAAGTCATCGTTAGTCGTTACATGTAAATGTTGTTTTGAAACCTTTAGGTTAACGATCTTGTTGAATGTTGTTAACCCATTGTTTATTATAACAAATGAGATGTTAAATTATTATATTATCATGATATTATGATATATAATATATCTTAGTATGATGTATATACAGTTAAATGTCGTTACAACGATAATCGTTACATATATGTCTCGTTTCGAAATCATTAAGTTAGTAGTCTTATTTTTATGTATATAACTCATTGTTAAAATACCTAATGAGATACATACTTATAATAAAAACATGTTAACTATATATATAACCATATATATGTCATTGTATAGTTTTTACAAGTTTTAACGTTCGTGAATCACCGGTCAACTTGGGTGGTCAATTGTCTATATGAAACATATTTCAATTAATCAAGTCTTAACAAGTTTGATTGCTTAACATGTTGGAAACATTTAATCATGTAAATATCAATCTCAATTAATATATATAAACATGGAAAAGTTCGGGTCACTACACCAGCTGTGTTCATGGACCTTATGAACCGAGTGTGTGGACCATACCTTGACAAGTTTGTCATTGTTTTCATTGATGACATACTTATTTACTCAAAGAATGACCAAGAACACGGTGAACATTTGAGAAATGTGTTAGAAGTATTGAGGAAAGAAGAATTGTACGCTAAGTTTTCAAAGTGTGCATTTTGGTTGGAAGAAGTTCAATTCCTCGGTCACATAGTGAACAAAGAAGGTATTAAGGTGGATCCGGCAAAGATAGAAACTGTTGAAAAGTGGGAAACCCCGAAAACTCCGAAACACATAGGCCAGTTTTTAGGACTAGCTGGTTACTACAGAAGGTTCATCCAAGACTTTTCCAGAATAGCAAAACCCTTGACTGCATTAACGCATAAAGGGAAGAAATTTGAATGGAATGATGAACAAGAGAAAGCGTTTCAGTTATTGAAGAAAAAGCTAACTACGGCACCTATATTGTCATTGCCTGAAGGGAATGATGATTTTGTGATTTATTGTGACGCATCAAAGCAAGGTCTCGGTTGTGTATTAATGTAACGAACGAAGGTGATTGCTTATGCGTCTAGACAATTGAAGATTCACGAACAAAATTATACGACGCATGATTTGGAATTAGGCGCGGTTGTTTTTGCATTAAAGACTTGGAGGCACTACTTATATGGGGTCAAAAGTATTATATATACCGACCACAAAAGTGTTCAACACATATTTAATCAGAAACAACTGAATATGAGGCAGCGTAGGTGGATTGAATTATTGAATGATTACGACTTTGAGATTCGTTACCACCCGAGGAAGGCAAATGTGGTAGCCGATGCCTTGAGCAGGAAGGACAGAGAACCCATTCGAGTAAAATCTATGAATATAATGATTCATAATAACCTTACTACTCAAATAAAGGAGGCGCAACAAGGAGTTTTAAAAGAGGGAAATTTAAAGGATGAAATACCCAAAGGATCGGAGAAGCATCTTAATATTCGGGAAGATGGAACCCGGAATAGGGCTGAAAGGATTTGGGTACCAAAATTTGGAGATATGAGAGAAATGGTACTTAGAGAAGCTCATAAAACCAGATACTCAATACATCCTGGAACGGGGAAGATGTACAAGGATCTCAAGAAACATTTTTGGTGGTCGGGTATGAAAGCCGATGTTGCTAAATACGTAGGAGAATGTTTGACGTGTTCTAAGGTCAAAGATGAGCATCAGAAACCATCAGGTCTACTTCAACAACCCGAAATCCCGGAATGGAAATGGGAAAACATTACCATGGATTTCATCACTAAATTGCCAAGGACTGCAAGTGGTTTTGATACTATTTGGGTAATAGTTGATCGTCTCACCAAATCAGCACACTTCCTGCCAATAAGAGAAGATGACAAGATGGAGAAGTTAGCATGACTGTATTTGAAGGAAGTCGTCTCCAGACATGGAATACCAATCTCTATTATCTCTGATAGGGATGGCAGATTTATTTCAAGATTCTGGCAGACATTACAGCAAGCATTAGGAACTCGTCTAGACATGAGTACTGCCTATCATCCACAAACTGATGGGCAGAGCGAAAGGACGATACAAATGCTTGAAGACATGCTACGAGCATGTGTTATTGATTTCGGAAACAGTTGGGATCGACATCTACCGTTAGCAGAATTTTCCTACAACAACAGCTACCATTCAAGCATTGAGATGGCGCCGTTTGAAGCACTTTATGGTAGAAAGTGCAGGTCTCCGATTTGTTGGAGTGAAGTGGGGGATAGACAGATTACGGGTCCGGAGATAATACAAGAAACTACCGAGAAGATCATCCAAATTCAACAACGGTTGAAAACCGCCCAAAGTCGACAAAAGAGCTACGCTGACATTAAAAGAAAAGATATAGAATTTGAAATTGGAGAGATGGTCATGCTTAAAGTTGCACCTTGGAAAGGCGTTGTTCGATTTGGTAAACGAGGGAAATTAAATCCAAGGTATATTGGACCATTCAAGATTATTGATCGTGTCGGACCAGTAGCTTACCGACTTGAGTTACCTCAATAACTCGCGGCTGTACATAACACTTTCCACGTCTCGAATTTGAAGAAATGTTTTGCTAAAGAAGATCTCACTATTCCGTTAGATGAAATCCAAATCAACGAAAAACTTCAATTCATCGAAGAACCCGTCGAAATAATGGATCGTGAGGTTAAAAGACTTAAGCAAAACAAGATATCAATTGTTAAGGTTCGATGGAATGCTCGTAGAGGACCCGAGTTCACCTGGGAGCATGAAGATCAGATGAAGAAGAAATACCCGCATGTATTTCCAGAAGATTCGTCAACACCTTCAACAGCTTAAAATTTCGGGACGAAATTTATTTAACGGGACTGTAGTGACCCGAACTTTTCCATGTTTATATATATTAATTGAGATTGATATTTACATGATTAAATGTTTTCAACATGTTAAACAATCAAACTTGTTAAGACTTGATTAATTGAAATATGTTTCATATAGACAATTGACCACCCAAGTTGACCGGTGATTCACGAACGTTAAAACTTGTAAAAACTATATGATGACATATATATGGATATATATATATATATAGTTAACATGATACTATGATAAGTAAACATATCATTAAGCATATTAACAATGAACTACATATGTAAAAACAAGACTACTAACTTAATGATTTTTAAACGAGACATATATGTAACGATTATCGTTGTAAAGGCATTTAATGTATATATATCATATTAAGAGATATTCATACATGATAATATCATGATAATATAATAATTTAAAATCTCATTTGATATTATAAACATTGGGTTAACAACATTTAACAAGATCGTTAACCTAAAGGTTTCAAAACAACACTTACATGTAACGACTAACGATGACTTAACGACTCGGTTAAAATGTATATACATGTAGTGTTTTAATATGTATTTATACACTTTTGAAAGACTTTAATACACTTATAAAAATACTTCTACTTAACAAAAATGCTTACAATTACATCCTCGTTCAGTTTCATCAACAATTCTACTCGTATGCACCCGTATTCGTACTCGTACAATACACAGCTTTTAGATGTATGTACTATTGGTATATACACTCCAATGATCAGCTCTTAGCAGCCCATGTGAGTCATATAACACATGTGGGAACCATAATTTGGCAACTAGCATGAAATATCCCATAAAATTACAAAAATATGAGTAATCATTCATGACTTATTTACATGAAAACAAAATTACATATCCTTTATATCTAATCCATACACCAACGACCAAAAACACCTACAAACACTTTCATTCTTCAATTTTCTTCATCTAATTGATCTCTCTCAAGTTCTATCTTCAAGTTCTAAGTGTTCTTCATAAATTCTACAAGTTCTAGTTACATAAAATCAAGAATACTTTCAAGTTTGCTAGCTCACTTCCAATCTTGTAAGGTGATCATCCAACCTCAAGAAATCTTTGTTTCTTACAGTAGGTTATCATTCTAATACAAGGTAATAATCATATTCAAACTTTGGTTCAATTTCTATAACTATAACAATCTTATTTCAAGTGATGATCTTACTTGAACTTGTTTTCGTGTCATGATTCTGCTTCAAGAACTTCGAGCAATCCAAGGATCCGTTGAAGCTAGATCCATTTTTCTCTTTTCCAGTAGGTTTATCCAAGGAACTTAAGGTAGTAATGATGTTCATAACATCATTCGATTCATACATATAAAGCTATCTTATTCGAAGGTTTAAACTTGTAATCACTAGAACATAGTTTAGTTAATTCTAAACTTGTTCGCAAAAAAAAGTTAATCCTTCTAACTTGACTTTTAAAATCAACTAAACACATGTTCTATATCTATATGATATGCTAACTTAATGATTTAAAACCTAGAAACATGAAAAACACCGTATAACCAGATTTACGCCGTCGTAGTAACACCGCGGGCTGTTTTGGGTTAGTTAATTAAAAACTATGATAAACTTTGATTTAAAAGTTGTTATTCTGAGAAAATGATTTTTATTATGAACATGAAACTATATCCAAAAATTATGGTTAAACTCAAAGTGGAAGTATGTTTTCTAAAATGGTCATCTAGACGTCGTTCTTTCGACTGAAATGACTACCTTTACAAAAATGACTTGTAACTTATTTTTCCGACTATAAACCTATACTTTTTCTGTTTAGATTCATAAAATAGAGTTCAATATGAAACCATAACAATTTGATTCACTCAAAACGGATTTAAAATGAAGAAGTTATGGGTAAAACAAGATTGGATAATTTTTCTCATTTTAGCTACGTGAAAATTGGTAACAAATCTATTCCAACCATAACTTAATCAACTTGTATTGTATATTATGTAATCTTGAGATACCATAGACACGTATACAATGTTTCGACCTATCATGTCGACACATCTATATATATTTCGGAACAACCATAGACACTCTATATATGAATGTTGGAGTTAGCTATACAGGGTTGAGGTTGATTCCAAAATATATATAGTTTGAGTTGTGATCAATACTGAGATACGTATACACTGGGTCGTGGATTGATTCAAGATAATATTTATCGATTTATTTCTGTACATCTAACTGTGGACAACTAGTTGTAGGTTACTAACGAGGACAGCTGACTTAATAAACTTAAAACATCAAAATATATTAAAAGTGTTGTAAATATATTTTGAACATACTTTGATATATATGTATATATTGTTATAGGTTCGTGAATCAACAGTGGCCAAGTCTTACTTCCCGACGAAGTAAAAATCTGTGAAAGTGAGTTATAGTCCCACTTTTAAAATCTAATATTTTTGGGATGAGAATACATGCAGGTTTTATAAATGATTTACAAAATAGACACAAGTACGTGAAACTACATTCTATGGTTGAATTATCGAAATCGAATATGCCCCTTTTTATTAAGTCTGGTAATCTAAGAATTAGGAAACAGACACCCTAATTGACGCGAATCCTAAAGATAGATCTATTGGGCCTAACAAACCCCATCCAAAGTACCGGATGCTTTAGTACTTCGAAATTTATATCATATCCGAAGGGTGTCCCGGAATGATGGGGATATTCTTATATATGCATCTTATTAATGTCGGTTACCAGGTGTTCACCATATGAATGATTTTTATCTCTATGTATGGGATGTGTATTGAAATATGAAATCTTGTGGTCTATTATTATGATTTGATATATATATAGGTTAAACCTATAACTCACCAACATTTTTGTTGACGTTTTAAGCATGTTTATTCTTAGGTGATTATTAAGAGCTTCCGCTATCGCATACTTAAATAAGGACGAGATTTGGAGTCCATGCTTGTATGATATTGTGTAAAAACTGCATTCAAGAAACTTATTTTGTTGTAACATATTTGTATTGTAAACCATTATGTAATGGTCGTGTGTAAACAGGATATTTTAGATTATCATTATTTGATAATCTACGTAAAGCTTTTTAAAACCTTTATCTATGAAATAAAGGTTATGGTTTGTTTTAAAAATGAATGCAGTCTTTGAAAAACGTCTCATATAGAGGTCAAAACCTCGCAACGAAATCAATTAATATGGAACGTTTTTAATCAATAAGAACGGGACATTTCACCAGGTACCAGATCCTGATGAAATTGTACCTAACTTCATCTATAGGGGAGCTTCTGTGATGCCCCGTACAAAACCATCGTGTGCGAATCATCAACAACAGGATCATTACAAGGTTAAGTACTACATGCTGTAATAAAAGAAATTGCATTCACGATAAAAAGATAACGTCATAACCGACGTCAATTGTTTTACACCAACAGTATGCTTCTACGAATAGCAAGCATGAATAAATGTATGTGACCCTTAGGTCTTTACAAAACATAGTTTCAAATGTATTAAAGTTTGAATGCAAGTTAAACAGTTCATGCGGTGATAACACTAGAGCAGCGGGTGTCTACGGCAAGACTAGCACGACAGCGGAAGCAAATAACCTTAAGCACCTGAGAAAAACATGCTTAAAAACGTCAACACAAAGGTTAGTGAGCTATAGTTTAAGTATAACAGTATGTAAGGTAGGCCACGAGATTTCAGTGCCACAAAGAGTGTTTCAAAACAGTATGATAAAGTATATGTTTAACCGTGGGCACTTGGTAACTAACTTAACGTTTATACCCCCTGAAAGTACACTTGGAAAGTGCGTATGTTTATGAAGTATTAAACACCCATTAAATGCTAGCGCTACTAGCCCGAGTGGGGATGTCAAACCCTATGGATCCATATCTAAGATTCGCGTTCACCGGTTCAAAAACCAATCACTAAACGTTACCGAGCTAAAGGGAATGTTTATGCCGTTGTATAACCCACACATATATAAGTTTAAGTACTCGTGCCTAGTATGTAAAACATAAGATCCGCATGTATTCTCAGTTCCCAAAATAAGTTAAAGTAAAAAGGGAATGCTATAACTCACAATGATAAAGTAGCGGTAAAGTATGACTCGGAAAGTAAGCAAGTAATGAAGGTTGTCCAAGCGGGTCCCCAACCTAAGTCAAATAGTACTATGTTAGTAAATCATCCGAAAAGTTTTAAAAGTATGTAAATAAGGTCTTAAGGGTCATCATCATTCATCATCAAACAAAAGGCATAAAGTAAGTTTCGTTTATGAAAGTAGTTTAAAACAAAGGCTGACTTCAGTCAGTCACCACGGCCTCTACCCTTACTGAAATAAGGTGAGACCAGTGGCCATGGCTCCGTATATGAGTCCTTTAAGTGTGGTAAAATTTACAGAAGAAAACTCGTCTTCGTTTGACCGTGACGACGGTTTAAGTGCGAGTAGGTCAGAAATTTC
This sequence comes from Rutidosis leptorrhynchoides, assembly GCF_046630445.1. Lineage (NCBI taxonomy): Eukaryota > Viridiplantae > Streptophyta > Magnoliopsida > Asterales > Asteraceae > Rutidosis > Rutidosis leptorrhynchoides. The sequence goes on from NC_092335.1 coordinate 503,845,736, forward strand.
TGCACAACGTTAAAAGGACATAGTGACGATCGGAGGGCCATAAATCCTAAACCGTAACTTGGATTAAGACGAGTCCTGTATGAAAAGTTATCTACTCGAACAGAGCTATCCTAAAATCATAGTTACAGTAGCTCAGTTCGTATGGGTCAGACACAGAAACAGTAAAACTGTAGGGTCAGTAGGTTCCAGTGGTTCTTGGTGTTCGATGCTTATCATGGTTCTCATCCTTGATGCATATAGCTTCAAGTGTACAACTCGTTGATGTGTTTGCATCATTTTAACCAAGGTTTGACCATCATAACCCAAGTGTAAGTCTAAGACATGAAGCACAACTCACTTAAGTGTTGCAAGTGTTTTGATGAACCAAAGTTACATCAAAGTCTTAGATCTAACACATACATAAACTTTAAAACTAATAATAAGTTACAAACTTGAAAGTGAACTTATGAAATCAAGATCTTAAGTTGTAGAACATAGTTCTTAGTTTGATCTTGAAGATCCAAGACTCAAAAGTCTAGATCTAACATAAGTGTACAAAGTTATAATTAAAGAAAACTTACTTACATGTTCTTGAACTTTTAAAGTTAACTTTTAGTTCAAGATTAATGAGATCAATGTTAACTAGTAACACTTGACCAACAAGAACATAAATCATGAAATTAAAGTGCAAGTAAATGAAGTAAATAAGCTAGGTAAACAAGTTAATAAGTTCATGGGTTGCATACTTTAAAGATTCAAACCAAAGTTTGATCTTTAAGAAAGTAAACTTTAAAGTTTACTAACATGAATTACAAGTATGATTTACAACACATGAACCTTAAATATTTTGAAACAATAAAAGTAGAATCATAAACTAGTAAGTTTATGTTCTTGTGTTCTTGAAAATACAAGATAAGATGAAGAATAAACTAAGGAGTTTGATTCTTGTTAACAAGTAAGTAAATAACAACAAACTTCAAGTAACTTTAACAACAACAAAGCATAAGTAAACAACAAGCAAAGATGATGATGATGAAGTGTTCTTGGTTTCGGTTTTGTTTGAAGAAAAAGAAGAGAAGTTTAGGCTTGTTACTTACAACTTGAGAGAGAAATGAGAGAAAAGGTTGCAAGTATTTTGTGTGTGTTTGAATGAGAGAATGCAAGTGTGAGTAATAAGGAAAAATGAAAAGAAAACTCCCCCATTAATCATCTAGGCTGACTGTTTGAAGGGTTCAAGGGGGGAGAGGTTTAGTTCATTAGTCACTAGCATGTAAAGCTTCAAAAGTGTGGTTAATAGATGGCCATGCATGGGGATTATGTGATAACTAGATTCCAATTGAACAAAACTAGCTAGTTAAGCCCCTAAGTGATACTTACATGAAGTAGAATGGGCTAGTTAAGTCCATATAAGGTGTAGGGTGGGCTCTTTAAGTCCATGTACAAATATAAAGCCCAAGTTTCAAGTTTGTAGCATTTAAACAAGTAAAGCCCAAGTAATTAACCAATAACCTTAGTTAATTAAAATGATTAATAAAACTTAATCATGAATGTAAATAATATCTAAAAATATTATTCGGGTAATGTACGTATTGTCACAAAGATGTTTCGGGCATTTAAAGTCAAGTACGGGCATTCATGGCAACATGTAAATGTAATAGCATACATTCGTTTAATCACACGTATTAATAATAATAATTATTAATAAATAAACGTTGGAAAATTCAGGGTCGTTACATTACCCACCTGTTAAAGAAAATTTCGTCCCGAAATTTTAAGCTGAGGTAGATGGAGGAGTCGGGAAAAGGAGAGGATACTTCCGCATCATTTGATCCTCTCGCTCCCAAGTAAACTCAGGTCCTCGTTTGGCATTCCATCATACCCGGACGATCAAAATCTTGTTGCATTTCAAAGTTTTGATCTCTCGATCCATAATTTCAACAGGTTCTTCCACAAAGTGGAGTTTGTCATCATTTGTAAGTTCCTCAAGTGGTATGATAAGTTCAGGTGCAGCAAGACACTTCTTCAAGTTTGACACGTGGAAGGTAGGATGAAATGAGCTCAATTGTGCTGGTGGATCCAAACGGTAAGCAACGGGTCCAACACGTTCCAAGATTTCAAAAGGACCAATGTATCGTGGGTTTAACTTTCCACGTTTTCCAAAACGGATGACACCTTTCCAAGGTGCAACCTTCAACATTACACGATCACCAATGTTGAATTCAAAGTCTTTACGTTTAAGATCGGCATAACTCTTTTGGCGATCACGGGCAGTCTTAAGTCTAGCTTGAATCTGAGCAATCTTCTCCGTCGTTTCATGGACTACCTCGGGTCCGGTGATTTGCTTTTCGCCTACTTCGGCCCAACAAATAGGAGATCAGCACTTGCGGCCATACAATGCTTCAAAAGGTGCGGCATTAATGCTCGAGTGATAACTGTTGTTGTACGAGAATTTAGCTAATGGCAAATGCCTTTCCCTGGCCTTTCCGAAATCGATGACACATGCACGCAACATGTCTTCTAAGGTCTGAATCGTTCGTTCACTTTGCCCGTCAGTCTGAGGGTGATAAGCAGTACTCATGTCGAGACGGGTTCCCATGGCTTCTTGCAAAGAACGCCAGAATCTAGAAGCAAAACGGGGATCGCGATCCGAGATGATCGATAAAGGTACACCATGACGAGATACAACCTCCTTGATGTATAGTTGAGCAAGTCTCTCCATTGTATCTGTTTCCTTCATCGCTAGAAAGTGTGTAGATTTGGTAAGATGGTCAACGATAACCCAAATAGTATCGTATCCGCCCACCGTCTTTGGTAGCTTGGTGATGAAATCCATCGTTATCCTTTCCCACTTCCATTGTGGGATTTCCGGTTGTCGAAGTAAACCAGAAGGTCTCTGATGCTCGGCTTTAACCTTCGAGCAAGTCAAACACTTACCAATATAAGTCGCAACGTCCTTCTTAAGATTCGGCCACCAATACTGTTCTTTAAGGTCGTGGTACATTTTGCCCGCTCCAGGATGAATCGAATATCTCGATTTGTGTGCTTCATCAAGTATAAGGTTCCGTAGATCTCCATAAAGAGGTACCCAAATTCTTCCGGCATAACATCGGAGTCCAGACTCTCTAACCTCGAATCGAGAGACAAGTATGTTCAAATGTTCGTGAAATATATTCTCCTCCTTGAGAGCCTCATCTTGGGCTACTCTGATCTGGCTGTTGAGGTTCGAATGGATGGTGATGTTCAGAGCCCTAACATGAAGAGGTGTCGTCCTCTCCTTTCGGCTCAAAGCGCCAGCTACAACATTGGCCTTGCCAGGATGATAACGGAGTTCACAATCGTAGTCGTTGAGCGTCTCGATCCATCGACGCTGTCTCATATTCAGTTGCTTCTGGTTAAAGATGTGCTGGAACCTCTTGTGATCGGTGAAGATAGTGCTCTTAGTTCCATACAAATAGTGTCTCCACAATTTGAGCGCAAAGACAACGGCTCCAAGTTCGAGATCGTGAGTAGTGTAGTTCCGCTCATGAATCTTCAATTGTTGGGAGGCATAGGCGATAACCTTTGAGCGTTGCATCAGTACATAACCAAAATCACTTTTCGAAGCATCGCAATAAACAACCAAGTCATCACTGCCCTCAGGAAGTGATAGGATAGGTGCAGTGGTTAACTTCTTCTTCAAAGTTTGGAATGCTGATTCATGTGCGGGTTCCCAAATGAACTTCTTGCCCTTGTGAGTCAGCGCGGTCAAAGGACGCGCAATCAGAGAGAAACCTTCGATAAACCTTCAGTAACAACCGGCGAGACCTAGGAATTGGCGAATATGAGTCGGAGTAGTGGGGGTCTCCCACTTGCTGATAGCTTCAATCTTGGTGGGATCAACTTTGATACCCTGGTCGCCCACAACATGACCCAGAAATTGTACTTCCTTCAACCAAAATTCACACTTGGAGAATTTGGCGTAAAGTTGCCCTTGCCTCAAGAGTTCAAGTACTAGCCGGAGGTGTTGCTCATGCTCTTCTTCGCTCTTAGAGTAGATGAGGATATCGTCTATGAAGACGATAACAAACTTATCCAAGTACGGCTTGCAGACACGATTCATGAGGTCCATGAACATGGCAGGTGCATTTGTCAAACCGAATGGCATCACGAGAAACTCATAATGAACATAACGGGTTCTGAATGCAGTCTTCATCACGTCACTTTCCTTCACCCTCAACTGGTGATAACCAGATCGTAAATCGATCTTTGAGTAAACGCTCGATCCTTGTAGTTGGTCAAAAAGATCGTCAATTCTGGGAAGAGGATACCGATTCTTGATAGTCAATTTGTTGAGCTCACGGTAGTCGATACACATACGGAAGGATCCATCCTTCTTCTTCACAAACAACACAGGTGCACCCCAGGGCGAGAAACTTGGTTGGATAAATCCTCGGTCAAGTAGTTCTTGTAGTTGGCTTTGTAATTCTTGCATCTTGGAAGGTGCGAGTCTATAAGGTGCGCGAGCTACAGGTGCTGCTCCTGGCACTAAATCAATCTGAAACTCTACTGCTCTCGGCGGCGGTAATCCAGGCAATTCTTCATTGAAGACATCAGAAAATTCGTTCACAATTTGAACGTCGTTCACGCTCTTCACCTCAGTTTCTACTGTTTTCACATGCGCTAGGACAGCAAGACGTCCCTTCTTCATAATCTTTTGCGCTTTCACGCAACTAATGAGGTTCAGCTTCGATGTACATCTCTCTCCGTAGATGATCAGTGGCTCACCGTCTCCGTGTGGTATACGAAGAGCTTTGTCTCCACAAATAATATCGGCCCTTATCTTGCTCAACCAATCCATGATCACGTCAAAACTTCCCAATTTGATAGGTTTCAAATCAATTTCGAAATCTGCACCAGCTATGTTGATAATAGCTCCTCGACTAATATGGTCAACTTTTTCAAGTTTTCCATTGGCGACCTCGACAAGCATACTCTCTTTTAACGGGACTAATGACCAATTAATCTTATCGCAAAAATGTCTACATACATAACTTCTATCCGCACCAGTATCAAACAAGACAGAAGCTAAAAGATTGTTGATTTTGAATATACCTGTCACCAAGTCTGGGTTTTCGTGTGCGTCCCTTGCATTAACATTGAAAGCTCTAGCGCGCGGTGATCCGCCGTCTTTTTGCTTGTTTGGACACGCATTTCTAAAATGGCCCGTCTGTCCGCATTCGTAGCACTTCTTCGGTCCATTGGTGTTCAGCTTCCCATTCAAAGTGGTGACCTTGCAGTCTTTTCCAACATGCCCAGACCGTTGGCACTTCTCGCAGACAACATTGCAATACCCAGTGTGGTGTTTGTAACACCCCTTGCATTGTGGTAAGGTTCCTTTGTAGTTCGGGTTGGAGTTGGTGTTGTTGTTGGGGTTGGGGTTTCCACCGTTGTTGTTTCCTCTGAAACCCTCATGTCGTTTCGCCGGGTTCTGTTCATAGTTTCTTCCCCTATTGTTGTTGTTGTTGTGGTTATCCCATTTACGCTTCTCGCTAGTACCCGCTTCATACTTAGTTTTCTCCGGTTCATCGATGGTTATTTGATTCATTAAAGTATGCGCCATGCGCATCGCTTCGGGAACATTTGGTGGTTTGGATGAGGTGACATTTCCCTTAATGCTCTTAGGGAGTCCCCAGAAGTACCTCTCCATTCGCTTGAATTCTGGGGTGACCATTGTCGGACACATCAGGGCTAGTTCCAAAAATCTCCTGTTGTAACCATCAAGGTCGTTCCCAACGGCCTTTAACTGCATGAATTCCATTTCCATCTTTTGGATTTCGGTTCTCGGACAATACTCCTCAATCATGGCACACTTAAATTCTTCCCATGGCGTAGCATACGCCTCATCAATGCCTTGTGCCTGTGCCATTGTGTTCCACCACATGAGCGCGCCGTCAGATAGCGTGCAAGAAGCAAATTTGGTTTTGCTGTCCTCCGAACAGTTGCTAACTCGGAATACTGGTTCAAGTTTCTCGAACCATCTGGTGAGACCAACTGGTCCTTCGGTTCCACTGAAGTTGTGTGGTTTACAGCTCTGGAATTCCTTGTAAGTACACCCATTTCGAACGGGTTGAATAACCGGTAGTGGTGGCGGTGGCGGTGGCGGTGGCGCTTGGGGTTGCATTTCCGCAATGGCTGCGGCTACACGTTCTTGGATCATCTCTTCAATTTGAGCAGCAGTAGGTGTGGATCGACCTTTAGCCATGATGTTCTAAACAAAAATTTTGACTCAAGTCAAAATCCAGTATTCAAATAGTAATAATACAGTATATAGTAACCAACATGGAATCAAAACATCATATGTTATTAAATAACGCATCTAGGTACAAATACCACAGAATCATCATATAGTAATGTAAATAGAACATCGTGCAAGAATTAAATAACGCAAAGTTCCATTCATTAATAATAATAAGTTTCATACATCTGAATAAGTTCGTACAATACATAAGTGAAACATAAAACTACAACTAGATTACTTAATGAAATCTAAATACAAAAGCCCTACGGTGAAGGTGGGTGTAGGATGTCTAAAACCTAAGCCAACTGCTCCTCGAGCTCAGTAACTCGAACTCGGAGGGTCTCCACCTCCCTTGTCAATTCCTCGACTATGGGAAATAGTGGGGCAGGCAGTGCCGGCAGTGCAGGTGGTGCCGGTGGTGCAGACCTTACATAACAGGGTGCAGATGTTCCGGCTCCAGAAATAGTCAGCACGTAACGGGGTGCCTTACGCACTTGTGGGTCGACAGGGTACGGCACAAGCCGCTTACGAGCAGTAACCATACGACGCCGACCAAACGCGTCAGTGAAGGCTCGTCCTCCGTTGATCCCCGGAATGATGGTACCGTCGAAGCGATACTGCTTCTTCGGCGGGGTGGAAGGTGGCTGAACAGGTGCATCGGGGTCCTCCTCGTCGGAGTCATCTGAGGAGGTGTCGTCGGATGAAGCATCAGTGGATGACGGGTCATCCGAATCATGTGGTGGCTGTACGGGTGGCTGAACTAGCCGTCCTTGAGCGGCCATCATCTGTTGGTAATGAGCGGGTCTGATCGGAATGAGGCGTCCATCAGGGGCGCGTCGGCACCAATGGCGAAAACGGTTACGAAAAGGACCTTCCCCGAACTCCGCGGGAATCACAATCTCACCGGAGCGGGGCTGTGATCCTGAAGGTCCGAGGGCAGATGGAGCTGGAATCTCCGAAGGGTCCTGGGCTCCGCTAGAAGTAACCACTGGGGCAGGCGCCTGGTTGCTAGTCCCGGAAGATGAAGCGCCGGGGTCACTCGTCGGTAGCGGGATCGGTGTGTCGGCAGCAGCAGCAGCAGGTGGGGTGGCTGACGAGTCTGAACTGCCCAAAACGATAGCAGGTGGAGTATCCGACATCTGAACAAGGAAAAATAAATTTTTCCATGTCAGTAAGTCATAAAGTAAGCACGTATTAGGCCAACAATTTAAATCATGTATAACAATAAGTAGCATGGCAATAATAACGAATCGTATAGAAGTAGCATGCAATCGAAAGCAAGTAATATCATACGGTAGTGAAAACATGTAGTAGCATACGGCATATAGCAGTAAAAGTAAGCAGCAGCATGCAGTAAGTTCAGCGGAAACAAGTAAACTAGCAAGTTGTAGATTAGTCCTATTAGTGAATCCTACTCGGGTCGGTCTTAGACTCACTAATGCAACCTAATTCCCTACAACCAATGCTCTGATACCAAATGTGATGCCCCGTACAAAACCATCGTGTACGAATCATCAACAATAGGATCATTACAAGGTTAAGTACTACATGCTGTAATAAAAGAAGTTGCATTCACGATAAAAAGATGACGTCATAACCGACGTCAATTGTTTTACACCAACAGTATGCTTCTACGAATAGCAAGCATGAATAAATGTATGTGACCCTTAGGTCTTTACAAAACATAGTTTCAAATGTATTAAAGTTTAAATGCAAGTTAAACAGTTCATGCGGTGATAACACTAGAGCAGCGGGTGTCTACGGCAAGACTAGCACGACAGCGGAAGCAAATAACCTTAAGCACCTGAGAAAAACATGCTTAAAAACATCAACACAAAGGTTGGTGAGCTATAGTTTAAGTATAACAGTATGTAAGGTAGGCCACGAGATTTCAGTGCTACAAAGAGCGTTTCAAAACAGTATGATAAAGTATATGTTTAACCGTGGGCACTTGGTAACTAACTTAATGTTTATACCCCCTGAAAGTACACTTGGCAAGTGCGTATGTTTACGAAGTATTAAATACACGTTAAATGCTAGCGCTACTAGCCCGAATGGGGATGTCAAACCCTATGGATCCATATCTAAGATTCGCGTTCACCGGTTCAAAAACCAATGACTAAACGTTACCGAGCTAAAGGGAATGTTTATGCCGTTGTATAACCCACACATATATAAGTTTAAGTACTCGTGCCTAGTATGTAAAACATAAGATCCGCATGTATTCTCAGTTCCCAAAATAAGTTAAAGTAAAAAGGGAATGCTATAACTCACAATGATAAAGTAGCGGTAAAGTATGAATCGAAAAGTAAGCAAGTAATGAAGGTTGTCCAAATGGGTCCCTGATGTCAAAGCAGAGGGGTATAAAATACTATTAAATTTTTGCAGGAAATACTATTAAATACGATACAATTTTACACAAGATATTTATTTATTTATAGAATGGATATACTTAAACCTTGCTACAACACTTATAGGCAGTGTACCTAATCGTACAGTAGTGTAGTTTTTAGTAAGTCCGGTTCGTTCCACAGGGAAATCTTTAAACAAAGCTTAACGCTATATTAGTTTACTTTTATAAAAATACAAATATATATATAAGTAATATTATTATTATAAAGGGGGGTTTTTACCGTTTAATGACCGGTTTGTCGATTTTAAAACTTTAGTCGCAGTTAAAACCTAATGTAAAATATTAAATAAATAAAAGACTTAATTTAAAGCGTAAAGTAAATAACGATAATGAAATTGCGAATAATAAAAGTGCGATAAAATAAAATTGCGATAATTAAAAAGTACGATAATTAAAAGTGCGATTAAATAACAATAAATAAAAGTGCGATAATTAGAAGTGCAATTAAATATAAAATAAAGGAAATTAAATATGAAATAAAAGAATTATACTTATTTAAACTTCCGTAATCATGATGTTTGACGTGTTGATTTTAGTTTTATGCCCATGGGTTAATTGTCCTTTGTCCTGGATTATTTAATATGTCCGTCTGGTTTTTGTCCATAACAGTCCATCAGTCATAAATATAAAGTGCGAGTGTCCTCGTCAAATTATTATTATACCCGAAGTTAAATATTCCAACTAATTGGGGATTCGAATTGTAACAAGGTTTTAATACTTTGTTTAATGAATACACCAGGTTATCGACTGCGTGTAAATCAAGGTTTTACTACTTTGTTAACAATTACACCAATTACCCTTGAATGTAATTTCACCCCTGTTTTAATTATTCTAGTGGCTATTAATCCATTCCCGTGTCCGGTTAAATGAACGATTATTCGTACATATAAATACCCCGCCCATCGTGTCCGATTGAGTGTATATGGTAATTTATAGGGACGCCCAATTGTAAATCTTTATATTAACATTAACAAACTTTCATTTAGTTAAACAAATATAAAACCCATTAATAGCCCATAGTCTAATTTCCACAAGTGTCGTTCTTTTTGTCCAAACCCCAATTATGGTACAAAGCCCAATTACCCAATTTTAGTAATTAGCCCAACATCATGATTACTTCGTTTTAAATAAGCATAATAATAACTTAGCTACGAGACATTAATGTAAAAAGGTTGAACATAACTTACAATGATTAAAAATAGCGTAGCGTTACACGGACAGAATTTCGACTTACACCCTTACAATATTCGCTAACATACCCTTATTATTAGAATTATAATTAAAATTAAAATTAAAATATAAATTATATATATATATATATCGTTTACGTATGATAAGAAGAAGAAAAAGATTATTATTTTGATCAGAATTCGGTTGGCTTTATAGGCAGTTTTCAAATTTAGGGCTCCGCGACTCGCGGCATATTTTGCCTTCAAACTCCGCGAGTCGCGGAGTTTGAAATTCCAGCTCACACTTTGGAGTCTTTCTCTGCCGACGGTTTTTATTTATAAATATAATATATATATATATAATTAATATAATTAATTATATATTATATTATATTTATATACATAGTTAACTTGTAATTTTTAGTCCGTTGCGTCGAGCGTTGAGAGTTGACTCTAGTCCCGGTTCCGGATTTTCGAACGTCCTCGCGTACAATTTTATATTTTGTACTTTGCGTTTTGAATCTTGTACTCTTGTAATTTCGAGACGTTTCTTATCAATAATTGGAACCTCTTTGATTGTCTTTTGTTCTTTTGAGCTTTTTGGTCGTTTGTGTCTTCAATTCGTCGAATCTGTCTTTTGTCTTCACCTTTTATTATTTAAACGAATATCACTTGTAAATAGAACAATTGCAACTAAAAGCTTGTCTTTCTTGAGGAATAATGCTATGAAATATATGTTCGTTTTTAGCATTATCAAATATTCCCACACTTGAGCGTTGCTTGTCCTCAAGCAATATTGTCTTGAAATACTAGAATCACTTCTTTATTCTTCACACTTTGTACATCAGTGATTTCTATATGGCGGTATAAACAATGGTAGTAACGATATGGTTTACAGTCCCACATGACTATAAAAATTTAGATCCATTAAGGAAATTGGATCTTTATGAAAACATTTGATCTTTTGAAAATTAAATCTAGTTTTTACCCTAGATAAGTTTTCCGGGATAACCCTTTACCGGTGTTTGCAAAATATTTTTGTGGGTTTGGTGGGTTTCAGATTTGAAAATTTTAGCTCAAACTTGCGGTTTTGTGTCACCCACTTTCTAACCTTGTATTTGGAAAGCAATACGTCCAGTTTACTTGTCCCGTATATTACCTTTCGGTAAACTACCGTCCGGTTGAAAGGAAAGCGTTGAACAAGCAACTGTTAAGGCAATGTCCCCTGACATGCTTTTAATTATGGTCTATAACGTGTCGGACGCAATTACTATCCTTGGTAGGAGCAATAGTAAAGCTCACCCTTATAATTTTTCGATATGGCACAAGGTCCTGTCTTTGACCACTATGCAACCACCGTTCTTACGGTTGACACCCGATTTAGTTCAGGTGACCTAATGAATTCCAGGTGAATTCCTAAGATTTTACGTTCAATGGTAATGAACGCATTGAAAATAGGGTTTTCAGAAAACAAATCGGTTTATAATTTTGATCAAAATATTTTTTCGTTCAAGCTCGAGTTTAGATATCATTGAATTCCATGAGTTTGAATTCTCAATCTTTAAGGTCAATCTCTAGGATTGAGTAATATCAGTCTTAAAAGCTGATTTTTAATCTTTAAGGAGATTATCCTTTCTGGGGATCTGATTCATTAGTCTTATCCAGCTAATTTGCATGGTGCCACCCCATTGTACGAGATAAATCCTTCTCATGGTTAGGATAAATCCGACCACTTGGCGACCCTGTTTTATGCTGAGGTCCGTGTATTTCCAACCGATTTTAGTGATGACTTTTCTAGATTTTTCGTCAACCTACAGCTGGTCTGGACGACAACTTCTTGACCTAAATCAAGAAGCGCGTGTCTTTTTCGGAAGACTTTACTTCCTTTTAATGATGGAATTGATTCATCGTGTAGATCCATCTCTTCTTTTCTTTCATCGGGTAAAACAGTTTAGTTTAGTCCAAAGCAAAAGTATTTTCAGTTATTTGTTACAGATATATGTGATATATGTTTTGAATAACTTGGAGAATTTTCCCACACTTGGCTTTTATTTTTCTTTTTTTTATCGTCCTCTATTCCATTTTAAATGAATTTTAACATTTTGGTTTGTTTCTCAATTTATGTCCTTTCCGAGGTAACAATAATTTCGGTGTTAAAACCTAGTTTTATCGTTCATAAATATGTATAAACATGATTTTGAATTCATTTAATTGAAAATTTTGAAAAATTTTACTAGAATTGGGTAGTCAGTATATAAGACTAGGGCTGTTCTTTTTTATCAGAGAGCACTAGATTCTAATACAACTACTGCTTTACTAGTATTTTTAATGGTAACCAAGTGTATAAAGTAAAAATTTTTAAAATCCGAAAGAATTTAACCCGTTCCCACACTTAAGATCTTGCAATGCCCTCATTTGCAAGAAATCAGTAACAATTTAAATTATTGAGGGTGATTTGTGTGAAAATGATTAAATTTTTACCAAAGTTTTCAAATATATTGGCGTTTGTTTGCTGAATGATAAATGGTGCACATCATTTGTTCATTCCGTCTTGTTGTTATTTCACATATATTTTGCATCTTGTCGTCAAAATTAGTTGCTTTTGCTGAACTTAATGCCAGTCTTTGAAAATGCGTTGTTTTACCCTGTTGTGTACATAAGATAAACTGCAAACATATATACATATTTTTGAAGTTTGGTATATTACCCCACATTCAAAAATTTTTAAAATCTAAGAATAAAAGTTAGATAATTATAAAAATGATTACAATATTAACAAAAGTATTAAACGTATCAATAATTACAAATTACAAAATAAAAAAAAAATAATAAGTAAACTAAGGATGATATTGGTACCAATAGGGGTTCCAGGCATAACCATAGGTGCTATAGAATGCTTCGGCAGGGTCATACGTAGGATACGGTGGCTGCATCTCTATAGACCAAGGAGGGAAGATGGGTTTCGGTGTAGGAATATAGTTTCTACCTATATGTTGGCAATGAGCTATGATCTGGTTCTGATGAACTTGCCAATCTTCAAATGCTCTCTGTCTAGCATTTTCGTATTCCTGAGAAGCTATAAACCTATGCATTTCTTGCATCTCATTCCCCCCTCCTACATTACTTTGTTGTTGGTTTCTCTCCACCTGTGGATGTCTACCATGGTATCGTACTGCGGCGTTATTTCGCCTCTTCAAAACTTTCGCACCATGGTATACATTTAAACCTATAGTATCGCGGGGTTCCGGTTCTTCTACTAATAATCCCCCCCGACTTATATCCACACCGAGATATTCACCAATCAAAGTAATAAAAATACCACCTCCTATTATGCTATGCGGTCGCATCCCCCGAACCATAGCTGATAAATAATAACCCACACAATACGGTATACTTACAGCGCTTTGTGGGTCTCGAATACACATATGGTAAAACAAATCTTGGTCATTTACCTTTTCCTTGTTTTTACCCCTTTGTGTAATCGAATTAGCTAAAAACCTATGTATCACTCTTAATTCGGCTCTATCTATATCCAAATAAGAGTAATTTCCCCCTTTGAAACGGTGATGGCTTGTCATTTGACTCCACACACCGTGTGTATCAAAATTTTCATCTATCTTTCTACCGTTTAGTATCAATCCTCTTCAATCGGCAGACGCTAACTCCTCAGGCGTATATATACGTAAAGCCTGAGCCATGTCCAGTAAAGACATGTGGCGCATCGAACCGCCTAACAAAAATCTAGTAAAAGAACGATCGGTTAAACTAGCTACCCGATCATTCAACTCTATACTACATAACAATTCTTCACACCATACTTTATATACAGGTCTACGTATGGTGAATAAACATACCCAGTCATTAAAAGAAGAATTACCATACCTCTGTACAAGTAATTCCCTAATTGGCCCGGCCAATTCTACAGCTTCTAAGGGTCCCCATTCTATGACCCTTGGTACCTCAACAACCTTAGAATGAAGAGTATGCAAACCCCGTTGATATTTTGGATAATCTATCCAAAGTCTGTCAAATCTCAGGTTCGGGTGCAATTCTTCCAAGTGCATATCGGAAAAGGTCATGACTGGATGAGGTATATCCTGATTGTAGTAGTTATCCACCTCCTGTTGTTCCAAATTCTCAGCAGGAGCATTGCGGGCTTGGGATGAAGATTCGCCCCTTTCATTCTGCAAAACACATCAAACACAATTTTTGTGCATCCAAATATGCATTAGTGTCAGCAAAATATCAATCAAAATAATTACAATGACATTATCAATTTATAGCAAACTTAAGCTCATTTTCACATTTTTTTCAAATCTACACTTTTTCAAATAAGCATATACGAAAATGTTCGCCAAGTTCATAAGCATTCAACTCAAATAACATGTCAAAATAATCATTACTAGCAATTAAACAAGTCTCAAATGGCATTATCTTTCAAAAATCAAGTTCATGAATTTTAGACTTGAAAAAGTCTACTTTAATTCTCAAAATCATGTTTAGGCTCAAAGTTTGGATCATTTAACTACCTAGACATGTTACACTACTTAATTTAGCAACAATTCATGACAAAAATCGGCCATAACCTGTTTATATCAAAAAGCCCCAAATTTGCTCAAGAACACAAACCCTAGATTACTCAAAATTTGAAGTTTAAGGCTTCTAATCATGTTAAACAGCATCAATCTAGGTTATACAAGCATAATACATAAACAATTTAAGCATAATTACACTAAAAAGCATCAAAATCAAATTGAGGAAAAAATTGCTCAAGAACACCAAATTTCGGATTAAATGGTGTTTAGGTGTAGAAATTTACCGTTTTTCTTGAGTAATTCTTAGATAGCATCCTTCTCAACATGATTTTAGCAAAAAATTTGGTGATTAACGGTTAAAAATTGGGATTTTTGGGGTGTATTTTTCGGGTTTTTGGGGTTTTTGTTCGCTGTTCTTCGCAGTATTTTTGGGTGGGGGTGAACTGCTTTGTTTTTTACGTTTTATTTTTTTCTGGGAATTGGTCCCTCCGCGAGTCGCGGGGATTTACCCTCCAAACTCCGCGACTCGCGGAGTTTGGTATATTTTTTTTTTTTTTTTAAACTTTAACTTATTAAAACAATTAAGTACTTAATTTTAAAATTTTGTTTCCCTTGTTATTTAGGACGAGGTCGTTTCGGATCGATGTCCTAGTCCGTCCCTCGACAAAATTTTAAAATTTGTCTTTTTGTAGCGATTGTTTTAAAAGCTAAGATTTTTGGGTTTTTTTTTTTTTCAATATTTTTGGCATACTTTAATTCAATAAGATTAAAAATAATGATAATAAAAGTTCTCGTCCCTCCCTCGGGTAAAGCAATTTCGGTTCAAAGACCTAGTCTTCAACTTACGACGAATTTTAAAAATCATATTCTTAACTTAATGAGATAAAGTAAATTTTTGTTTTTAAATTCACACAACTTAAATATAAAATTCAAAATTAATATTAAAAATTCACACCAAACTTAAAATTTGAAATGCATAAAATTAAAAATTAATATTTTAAAAATTAAAAATTCACACCAAACTTAATTTAAAAATTTATAAATTCATACTAAACTTATATTAATTTTTAAAATATTTACAATTTTAAATATATTGTTTTTATAAAGTTTACAATATTAATTTAAGATTTAAATATTAATTTTAAAAACATGGTAAAAATAAATTTAAAAATCTTTTTGTCTTTTTATCCCACTTTAATCAATCAAATATTATCAAAAATATGCGCCCCTCTTTTCGGTAAAGTAATTTCGGTTCCAAGACCTAATTTAACTCATGACGAATTTTTGAAATATTTTGGGTTGATTGTTTAAAGATATTTATACCTTAAGAATAAACGTTAAATTTCGCAGTGATGTAATAAATTTTTGAATGATATCAATAATTTCGGTCGCCAAACCTAATTTTATTTAATACCAATTTAATACTTTTTAGCGAACAAATTAGCGTTTATTATCAAAAGGTTAAAAATAAAAATAAAAATAAAAAACTGTACAGACATACCTGTGAAATAGATTTCTTAGTTATATGATCTATCCCATTCATAAGATAGTCGGTTTAATTGATTTTCCATGGCTACATAGGCGTAACCTCGAGCATTCAGTGTCTTTTCTTCTAAACATATGAACGGTCCGTCTCTGCATAAAGTAACAAATTCGGTATTTGAATAGGTTTGATTATTTGAACATTTACCTCCATGTGACCATTTTCCGCATTTGTGACATCTTTCTAGGTGTCGTGCTCTTCTTTTCGCTGCGGATTTTGATTTTCCTTTACCAAATTGTAACTTATTATCTTCGCATCTGGATTCTTTTCTAACTCCGTCCATTCTTTCTCTGATTACTGATACTATTTCACTCGGTAGTATGTTATTATTACGTTTAGTGATCAAAGCGTGTAGCATTAGACCATGGTTTAGTTCACAGGCAGTCTTCATTTTGTAAAAACCTAAAAAAAATTAAAAATTCAGAATGGGGGAGAAGACTAGTTCTTTAGGGTCTGCTAGGGAAAGACCATTCGGGTTCCATTTTCGAGAACTACACGAAAACAGACAATCTAACTCTAACAGAAATACATATTATCCTTTAAAGACTTGATTCTCCCCACACTTAGTTAGCTGTGGTGTCGAAATTGTGATTAACTTCATTGTCGACTTCCATCGGACCATGTATGTAATGTTTAACTCTGTGACCATTAACTTTAAATTCAATCCCATTTGAATTTATCAATTCTATCGTTCCGTATGGGAAAACTCTTTTGACTATGAATGGTCCAGACCATCTTGATTTCAATTTTCCAGGAAATAGCTTGAATCGTGAATTGAAAAGAAGAACTCTGTCTCCTTCTTTAAATTCTTTTGAACTTCTGATTCTTTTATCATGCCATTTCTTCGTTCTTTCTTTATAGATTAACGAATTTTCGTATGCTTCATGTCTTAATTCTTCTAATTCATTTAGTTGACTTAATCGTAGACGTCCGGCTTCATGTAAATCAAGATTACATGTCTTCAAAGCCCAAAATGCTTTGTGTTCAATTTCTACTGGAAGATGACATGCTTTTCCATAAACAAGTCTAAAAGGTGTGGTTCCAATTGGAGTTTTGTAGGCTGTTCTAAAAGCCCAGAGTGCATCCTCCAATTTAATGGACCATTCCTTCGGATTTGATCCTACGGTTTTCTCTATAATACGTTTTAAAGCTCGGTTGGTATTTTCAACTTGTCCACTTGTTTGTGGATGATATGCGGTGGAGAATTTATGAGTTACTCCATATCTTTTAAGAACTTTCTCAAGTTGATTATTACAGAAATGAGTACCCCGATCACTTATTAAAGCTTTCGGTGTTCCAAACCTTGCAAAAAGACGTTTTAAAAAGTTGACTATGACTCGTGCATCGTTAGTTGGGAGAGCTTGTGCTTCCGCCCATTTAGATACATAATCAATGGCTACGAGTATATATAGATTATTATGAGATTTTGGAAATGGACCCATAAAGTCAATACCCCAAATGTCAAATACTTCACATACTTGGATGACATTTTGTGGCATTTCATCACGTTGACTTATTTTTCCGGCCCTTTGACATGCATCACAGGATTTGCAAAGAAAGTGTGCGTCTTTGTAAATTGTAGGCCAATAGAATCCAGCTTCATAAACTTTTCTTGCTGTTAGTTGAGGCCCATAATGCCCTCCTGTTGGTCCTGTGTGACAATGGTTTAAAATTTTACTAGCTTCATCTCCAAATACACATCGGCGTATTATTCCATCGGGACAACTTTTAAACAGGTGTGGATCTTCCCAGAAATAGTGTTTTATATCACTGAAGAATTTCTTTCGTCTTTGGTACGATAATCCTTTTTCAAGGAATCCACAAACTAAGTAGTTTGCATAGTCTGCAAACCATGGGATTTCTTTATAATCTATCTTCAATAGATATTCATCAGGAAAGTTGTCTTGTATGGCCGATTCATTCAGAACTTCTAATTCGGGATTTTCAAGACGAGAAAGATGATCAGCGGTGAGATTTTCTGCTCCTCTTTTATCTCGGATTTCAATATCAAACTCTTGTAAGAGTAAGATCCAACGGATTAATCTTGGTTTAGCATCTTGTTTTGAAAATAGGTATCTAAGAGCGGAATGGTCGGTATAGACCACCGTTTTTGCTAGAACGAGATATGATTGAAATTTGTCAAAAGCAAAGACAATAGCAAGGAGTTCTTTTTCAGTAGTTGTATAGTTCGTTTGTGCTCCTTGTAATGTCTTACTAGCATAATATATAGGTTGAAATCGTTTTTCAATCCTTTGTCCTAAAACGGCTCCCATTGTAAAATCACTTGCATCGCACATTAGTTCAAATGGTAGATTCCAATTTGGTGTTATCATGATAGGCGCATTAGTGAGTCTTTCTTTAAGAATATTAAAAGATTTGATACACTCATCTGAAAAGATGAATGGAGCATCCTTTTCTAGGAGTTTATTCATAGGAGTGGCAATTTTAGAAAAATCTTTTATGAAACGTCGGTAAAAACCGGCATGCCCTAGAAAACTCCTAACTCCTCTAACATTGGTGGGATGTGGAAGTTTAGCAATTACATCTACTTTAGCTCTATCCACTTCAATTCCTTCTTTTGAAATTTTATGTCCAAGAACGATGCCTTCTTTAACCATGAAATGGCATTTCTCCCAATTAAGTACTAGATTTGATTTTTCGCATCTAATTAGCATTCGTTCCAGATTAACTAGACATGATTTAAATGTATCACCGAAGACTGAAAAGTCATCCATGAATACTTCCATGCATTCTTCTATCATGTCGTGAAAAATCGCCATCATACACCTTTGAAAGGTTGCAGGGGCGTTGCAAAGTCCAAATGGCATGCGTTTGTAAGCAAAAGTACCATAAGGGCACGTGAATGTGGTTTTCTCTTGGTCCTCGGGTGCTATTGGAATTTGAAAATATCCGGAAAATCCATCTAGAAAACAATAGTAACTATTTCCGGCTAATCTTTCCAACATTTGATCTATGAAAGGTAAGGGAAAGTGATCTTTTCTGGTGGCGTCATTTAATTTTCTATAATCAATACATACACGCCATCCTGTTACAGTCCTAGTAGGAATAAGCTCATTTTTCTCATTTGTAATGACAGTCATGCCACCCTTCTTAGGTACGCATTGAACTGGGCTTACCCATGGACTATCAGAAATTGGATATATCAAACCTGCATCTAGCAGTTTAATAATCTCTTTTTTAACTACATCTTGCATATTAGGATTTAGTCTTCGTTGGCGTTGCACATACGTTTTATGACCTTCTTCCATAAGGATTTTATGTGTGCAATACGAAGGACTTATTCCTTTAATATCATGAATCTTCCATGCAATGGCTGGTTTATGAGCTTTCAACACAGAAATGAGTTGTGATTTCTCATTTTCAGTAAGAGAAGACGATATTACTACAGGTAATTCAGATTCACCATGTAAATAAGCGTATTCCAAATGGTTTGGAAGTGGCTTTAACTCTAATTTCGGAGGTTCTTCTATCGATGATTTATATCGATATCTGTCTTCTTCTTTTAGCATTTGAATTTCTTCTGTTGTTGGTTCATATCCATTAGCTATAAGTGTAGCTAACATTTCAGCTTCATCAATTGGTTCATTACCTTCTCCTAAAGAACATTCTCCTGTTCCTTGTAATTCTGGAAATTCTTCTAATAATTCTGCATGTGCATCTATAGTTTGAATATAATAACATGTATCATCTGCAGATTGTGGTTGTTGCATTGCTCTATCAACTGAAAAGGTAACACTCTCATCCTCTATACTTAGGGTCAGTTTCTTACCGAACACGTCTATCATTGCTTTAGCCGTGTTTAAGAATGGTCTTCCTAATATGAGAGGAACTTGAGAATCTTCTTCCATGTCCAAAACAACAAAATCTACTGGAAATACTAAAGTACCAACTTTAACTAGCATGTTCTCCATTATCCCTCTAGGATATTTTATTGATCTATCGGCTAGTTGTATGCTTATTCTTGTTGGTTTCAATTCTCCAAGGTCTAGTTTAGCGTATAGTGAATACGGCATTAGATTTATACTAGCACCTAAGTCTGCCAATGCTTCTATTGAACTAAGACTACCCAGAAAACATGGAATTGTGAAACTTCCTGGATCAGATAGTTTTTCTGGTATCTTATTCAACAGCACTGCTGAACAATTAGCATTCATAGTAACAGCCGAGAGTTCTTCCATTTTCTTTCTATTTGAGATTAGATCTTTCAAGAATTTAACATATCTTGGCATTCCTGAAATCACATCAATGAAAGGAAGATTTACATTTATCTGTTTAAACATATCCAAGAATTTGGATTGCTCGGCTTCAAGTTTTTCTTTCTTCATTTTACTCGGGTAAGGAAGTGGTGGTTGGTATGGTTTAACATAAGGTTTATCCTTAACTGTGTTATCTTCATTAACTTTTTCAACTACCGGTTCTTTTTCCTTATCTTGATCAGGTTGTGGTTCTTGTGGAGTAGGAATAGTTTCATCAGAAGTTACAGGTATTTCAGGTGGTTTAAGTGTTGTACCACTTCTTGTGGTAATGGCTTTAGCTGTTTCATTCCGGGGGTTAGCATTTGTATCACTAGGTAGACTTCCCGGTTTTCTTTCACCTATTAACCTTGCTAGGTTACTTACTTCTTGTTCTAGATTTTGAATAGAAGCTTGTTGATTTCTAAATGCTTGAGCATTTTGTTCATTAGTTTGTTTTTGAGATGTGAAAAACTGCGTTTGAGTTTCAACTAGCTTCGTCATCATATCTTCTAAATTCGGCTTTTTATCATCGGTTTGTTGTGGTGGTTTGTTTTAAAAATTAGGTCTTTGCTGATTGTAAGTATTATTGGATACTTGTTGATTGCTAGGACCTTGTTGGTTGTTGTATGGAATATTTCGGTTATAATTTTGGTTTTGATTGTAAATCGGTCTTGGCGGTTGATAATTATTCTGATAATTATTTCCAGGCCTTTGGTTTATATATGAAATATTCTCTCTTTGTTCCATTGTTAATTCAATACTGAGACAATCTTTTGTCAAATGTGGTCCTCCACACTGCTCACAACTAATTCGTATTGAGTGAATATCCTTAGTCATCTTTTCCATTCGTCTCTCCACAGCATCTATCTTTGCGGAAATGGAATCTAAGTCATGGCTAGAATCGGCTCTAGCTGCTTTAGATGATCTAACGATATCTTTTTCTTGGTGCCACTCATGTGAGTGGGAAGCAGTGTTATCAATAATTTTGTAAGCATCAGTTTCGGTTTTCTTCATAATAGAACCACCAGCTGCTTTATCTATGTCTTTTCTTGTAGTGATGTCGCATCCTTGGTAGAATATTTGCACTATTTGACAGGTGTCTAAACCATGTTGCGGACATCCTCTTAACAACTTTCCATATCTAGTCCACGCCTCATATAGAGTTTCATTTGGTTTCTGTGTAAACGTAACAATTTCTGCTTGAAGTCTTACGGCTTTAGATGCAGGAAAGAATTGTTTAAGAAATTTGTCAACTAAAACGTCCCATGTATCAATCGCCCCTTCAGGTAATGATTCCAACCAATCTTTGGCTTCTCCCTTTAAAGTCCAGGGAAATAACATGAGATATATCTGTTCATCCTCCACTTCTCGGATTTTAAATAGTGTGCAGATCCTATTAAAGGTACGTAGATGTTCATTTAGATCTTCCTTAGGCGCACCACTAAATTGGCATTGATTAGTCACCATGTGTAGAATTTGTCCTTTGATTTCATAATCTGGCGCATTAATGTCTGGATGAGTAATTGCGTGACCTTGGCCAGTGCGTTTAGCTCTCATTCGGTCTTCCATACTTAAAGGTTCCAGATTCTCCATAATTGAATTTGTTGAATCGGTATCACTAGATGATTCTGATTTAATGGTTCGTTCCTCAACAATCTCTGTTTGAATGATTGGTGGTTCCGGAGGAAAGTTTAATGGTTCAGGATCTACGAACCGTTCCTGAATATTCTCCGGATTCTCAATTGTGAGGTCGGGTTCAAAAAATGAATTATCGGAAATTTGAACTGAAGTACTTGGTCTACTGGATGACGATTCTAAAGAAAAATCAACGGTGGTTATATTTGCTAAATGTCTTGATCTAGTTACAGGTGGTGAACGTACAAAAGGTGATGAACGTCTTGCTCGGTGCATTCACTGAATATCCTATTAGTTTTTAAAAGGAAAGAAAAATTATAATAAGTTATCCAAGTAATAGACTTTTCTGATTTTGCCCACGTTTCGAATAGCCAAAAGATGCAGCAGAGGGGCAGGATTCGTTTGGTCTCAATATAATTGAGGACTGTTTGGCTCCAATAACCCGGTCCACGTACAAATCCAACTATTACTACGAACCAGAAAATTTTGATGTCTATCAATTTAACCACTTAAAATAAATTTTTGTAATTTTAAGAAATTTAGATAAGAAGTAGAAAAAATTCTAAGTCCTAAAAACTAGAATAGCGAGAAATAAGAGAGAAAAAGAGTTCGTCGCAAAAGGTAGAAAAAGAAAAAATGGTTGAAAAAAAAAAAGTGACGAAAAAAAAAATAAAAGAAACTTATCAAAACTTAAAAATACTTAACTAACCTAACCTTATTACTACAACTAACTTAAAATTATAATCGCAAATTGAAATTACTAATTGGAATGATAATTGATACATAGTAAAAGGTGTCTAAAAATATTAAAGCTTACAAGAAAAACTAAATCCCAAATGGAAATAACTTAAAAAGAAATTAAAACTTAAAAAGGCGTCGCAAAATTCTAAAGCACCTAAATCTTAGTCTAAAGAAAAAGCACTTAAGGAATTCTACGGCAAAGCCTAAAAATCTAGGAGTAAAAATAACTATAGCAAAAACTAAGTTTAAAATTAAATATGAGCTAAAAATACAAAAGTTATGCTACAACGATTAAAAAGGGACAAAATATAAAAATATACAAAAAGTTGTAAAAAGTACAATTTTTATAAAAATATTATTTTTATATTATTTATTTAATAAAACTATTAATTTTACAATTTAAATAAATTAATTAAACTAAAAATTCAAATTAATTAAAAAGTAAAAGTTAAAATAAAACTAATAATAATAATAATTATTATTAGGGTTAAATAATAATAATAATTAATTAATACCCGTAATTAATGCTCGATTAGGGTTTTTTGTCGCCTGTCAGAAAGTCTCCGCGAGTCGCGGCAATTAAAGCATCAAACCCCGCGAGTCGCGGGGTTTCAAATTTCAGCTGACATGTTTCAAATTCGACGCGTTTTTTCTTTATTTATTTATTTTTTTTTTTTATTTCTGTTTTCTGTTTTTAAATAAATAAAAGATATTAAAATAAAACTTATATTTTTATAAACTAAACTAAAAATAAAGAAACTTATAAAACTTAAATATTTAACAAAATCTTAAAAATACTTATATTTTTGTTTTTCTTTTTATATTTTTGAATAATTAAAACGTATTTTTACAAAAACGAATTTTAATAAAAGTTAACTAAATTTTTTTTTTTTATATTAGCGTTGCGCTTCCGGCTTTTAAGATAAGTCCCCGGCAGCGGCGCCAAAAATACTTGATGTCAAAGCAGAGGGGTATAAAATACTATTAAATTTTTGCAGGAAATACTATTAAATACGATACAATTTTACACAAGATATTTATTTATTTATAGAATGGATATACTTAAACCTTGCTACAACACTTATAGGCAGTGTACCTAATCGTACAGTAGTGTAGTTTTTAGTAAGTCCGGTTCGTTCCACAGGGAAATCTTTAAACAAAGCTTAACGCTATATTAGTTTACTTTTATAAAAATACAAATATATATATAAGTAATATTATTATTATAAAGGGGGGTTTTTACCGTTTAATGACCGGTTTGTCGATTTTAAAACTTTAGTCGCAGTTAAAACCTAATGTAAAATATTAAATAAATAAAAGACTTAATTTAAAGCGTAAAGTAAATAACGATAATGAAATTGCGAATAATAAAAGTGCGATAAAATAAAATTGCGATAATTAAAAAGTACGATAATTAAAAGTGCGATTAAATAACAATAAATAAAAGTGCGATAATTAGAAGTGCAATTAAATATAAAATAAAGGAAATTAAATATGAAATAAAAGAATTATGCTTATTTAAACTTCCGTAATCATGATGTTTGACGTGTTGATTTTAGTTTTATGCCCATGGGTTAATTGTCCTTTGTCCTGGATTATTTAATATGTCCGTCTGGTTTTTGTCCATAACAGTCCATCAGTCATAAATATAAAGTGCGAGTGTCCTCGTCAAATTATTATTATACCCGAAGTTAAATATTCCAACTAATTGGGGATTCGAATTGTAACAAGGTTTTAATACTTTGTTTAATGAATACACCAGGTTATCGACTGCGTGTAAACCAAGGTTTTACTACTTTGTTAACAATTACACCAATTACCCTTGAATGTAATTTCACCCCTGTTTTAATTATTCTAGTGGCTATTAATCCATTCCCGTGTCCGGTTAAATGAACGATTATTCGTACATATAAATACCCCGCCCATCGTGTCCGATTGAGTGTATATGGTAATTTATAGGGACGCCCAATTGTAAATCTTTATATTAACATTAACAAACTTTCATTTAGTTAAACAAATATAAAGCCCATTAATAGCCCATAGTCTAATTTCCACAAGTGTCGTTCTTTTTGTCCAAACCCCAATTATGGTACAAAGCCCAATTACCCAATTTTAGTAATTAGCCCAACATCATGATTACTTCGTTTTAAATAAGCATAATAATAACTTAGCTACGAGACATTAATGTAAAAAGGTTGAACATAACTTACAATGATTAAAAATAGCGTAGCGTTACACGGACAGAATTTCGACTTACACCCTTACAATATTCGCTAACATACCCTTATTATTAGAATTATAATTAAAATTAAAATTAAAATATAAATTTTATATATATATATATATATATATATATATATATATATATATATATATATATATATATATATATATATATATATATATATATATATATATATATATATCGTTTACGTATGATAAGAAGAAGAAAAAGATTATTATTTTGATCAGAATTCGATTGGCTTTATAGGCAGTTTTCAAATTTAGGGCTCCGCGACTCGCGGCATATTTTGCCTTCAAACTCCGCGAGTCGCGGAGTTTGAAATTCCAGCTCACACTTTGGAGTCTTTCTCTGCCGACGGTTTTTATTTATAAATATAATATATATATAATTAATATAATTAATTATATATTATATTATATTTATATACATAGTTAATTTGTAATTTTTAGTCCGTTGCGTCGAGCGTTGAGAGTTGACTCTAGTCCCGGTTCCGGATTTTCGAACGTCCTCGCGTACAATTTTATATTTTGTACTTTGCGTTTTGAATCTTGTACTCTCGTAATTTCGAGACGTTTCTTATCAATAATTGGAACCTCTTTGATTGTCTTTTGTTCTTTTGAGCTTTTTGGTCGTTTGCGTCTTCAATTCGTCGAATCTGTCTTTTGTCTTCACCTTTTATTATTTAAACGAATATCACTTGTAAATAGAACAATTGCAACTAAAAGCTTGTCTTTCTTGAGGAATAATGCTATGAAATATATGTTCATTTTTAGCATTATCAGTCCCCATCCTAAGTCAAATAGTACTAAGTCAGTAAATCGTCCGAAAAGTTTTAAAAGTATGTAAATAAGGTCTTAAGGTTCATCATCATTCATCATCAAACAAAAGGCGTAAAGTAAGTTTCGTTTATGAAAGTAGTTTAAAACAAAGGCTGACTTCAGTCAGTCACCACGGCCTCTACCCTTACTGAAATAAGGTGAGACCAGTGGCCATGGCTCCGTATATGAGTCCTTTAAGTGTGGTAAAATTTACAGAAGCAAACTCGTCTTCGTTTGACCGTGGCGACGGTTTAAGTGCGAGTAGGTCAGAAATTTCTGCACAACGTTAAAAGGACATAGTGACGATCGGAGGGCCATAAATCCTAAACCGTAACTCGGATTAATACGAGTCCTATATGAAAAGTTATCTACTCGAACAGAGATATCTGAAAATCGTAGTTACAGTAGCCCAGGTCATACGGGTCAGACACAGAAACAGTAAAACTGTAGGGTCAGTAGGTTCCGGTGGTTCTTGGTGTTCGATGCTTATCATGGTTCTCATCCTTGATGCATATAGCTTCAAGTGTACAACTCGTTGATGTGTTTGCATCATTTTCACCAAGGTTTGACCATCATAACCCAAGTGTAAGTCTAAGACATGAAGCAAAACTCACTTAAGTGTTGCAAGTGTTTTGATGAATCAAAGTTACATCAAAGTCTTAGATCTAACACATACATGAACTTTAAAACTAATAATAAGTTACAAACTTGAAAGTGAACTTATGAAATCAAGATCTTAAGTTGTAGAACATAGTTCTTAGTTTGATCTTGAAGATCCAAGACTCAAAAGTCTAGATCTAACATAAGTGTACAAAGTTATAATTAAAGAAAACTTACTTACATGTTCTTGAACTTTTAAAGTTAACTTTTAGTTCAAGATTAATGAGATCAATGTTAACTAGTGGCACTTGACCAACAAGAACATAAATCATGAAATTAAAGTGCAAGTAAATGAAGTAAATAAGCTAGGTAAACAAGTTAATAAGTTCATGGGTTGCATACTTTAAAGATTCAAACCAAAGTTTGATCTTTAAGAAAGTAAACTTTAAAGTTCACTAACATGAATTACAAGTATGATTTACAACACATGAACCTTAAATCTTTTGAAACAATAAAAGTAGAATCATAAACTAGTAAGTTTATGTTCTTGTGTTCTTGAAAATACAAGATAAGATGAAGAATAAACTAAGGAGTTTGATTCTTGTTAACAAGTAAGTAAATAACAACAAACTTCAAGTAACTTTAACAACAACAAAGCATAAGTAAACAACAAGCAAAGATGATGATGATGAAGTGTTCTTGGTTTCGGTTTTGTTTGAAGAAAAAGAAGAGAAGTTTAGGCTTGTTCTTACAACTTGAGAGAGAAATGAGAGAAAAGGTTGCAAGTATTTTGTATGTGTTTGAATGAGAGAATGCAAGTGTGAGTAATAAGGAAAAATGAAAAGAAAACTCCCCCATTAATCATCTAGGCCGACGGTTTGAAGGGTTCAAGGGGGAGAGGTTTAGTTCATTAGTCACTAGCATGTAAAGCTTCAAAAGTGTGCTTAATAGATGGCCATGCATGGGGATTATGTGATAACTAGATTCCAATTGAACAAAACTAGCTAGTTAAGTCCCTAAGTGATACTTACATGAAGTAGAATGGGCTAGTTAAGTCCATATAAGGTGTAGGGTGGGCTCTTTAAGTCCATGTACAAATATAAAGCCCAAGTTCCAAGTTTGTAGCATTTAAACAAGTAAAGCCCAAGTAATTAACCAATAACCTTAGTTAAATAAAATGATTAATAAAACTTAATCATGAATGTAAATAATATCTAAAAATATTATTCGGGTAATGTACGTATTGTCACAAAGATGTTTCGGGCATTTAAAGTCAAGTACGGGCATTCATGGCAACATGTAAATGTAATAACATACATTCGTTTAATCACACGTATTAATAATAATTATTATTAATAAATAAACGTTGAAAAATCCAGGGTCGTTACAGCTTCCATCAATCCCAGAGTTGCCTTGCTTTTGGATCAGCTGACCATTGATCCCCAAAGTGCTATAGTCTCAGCCAGCAAATTACCGGAAGAGGAGCTGACTGAGCTATTATCTCAACTGGATCGACCAGCAAGAGAAGAGATATATGACAGGTTGGCCACGCTACAGCAAGTTAATGAGCAGCCATACTATCATTACTTTGATATGGCTCCAGCTGCTTCTCCATGGCCTGGTATATGGAGGCCTCTCAAGTTCATCATAGATCCTGCTACTGGTAAATATGTTATGCAGAATATCCCTGATTTGCCAGTACCTTCTGATTCATCAGCTTCTTCCTCATCATCTTCTTAATCTGATGATGATGCTGATAAAGGTACTGGTAAGGGCGGACAAGTCTAGAAAAACTAGTAGATCTAACTGATGATGCTGATAATGATGCTGACAAGAATACCAGTTGTTCTAAACCTTCGGGTGAAAGTAAAAATGATGGTGATCATGGTGACGAGTCAGATTCTGACCTTCCACCTCCACCACCCCACGGAGGTACTTCTACGTTAGCTGCTAGTGATCGCCCCTCAACCAGCAGCTTTAATGCTGATGAGGTGGCTGTCATCTCCACTTTGGCTGTCTATAAGACATTAGCCGAAGTTACACCGGATCTACAAACCACCATTCGTTCTGCTATTGTCGATAGAGTGTATGAAGCAGTACACACAGCTGGGGCGGTTACCACTTCTTCTATTAAAAACAAGCTTAAACAAGTATGTGCGTTTGCTGATCTAGCAGTAGAAGCTATAGTCAAACAATATGAAGAAGAAGAGGACCTCCAGAAGCTAATCCTCTCTCATAATGAATATTGTGAACATATTACCCGTCTCCAAGCTGATCTTGATGCTGCTAATCGAAGGATTCTGTTTCTTAATGAGGAGAATATGGTATTGTCATAGAGATTGGATTCGCAGGAACATCAAATGGCTAACATGATTCCTGCATATGCCTATGTTCAACTGGTAGAGAATATGCAACGCTTGGCTGCCCTACAAGGTGATGTTAGGGCCATTATTGAACAAATGGCCATGGGTGTTGCAAGGAATGAAGTTAGGTCTTCAAACCTCTATCTTCGACAAGGTGATGTTAGGGCCATTGTTGAACATTGTGGATCCTGGTGCCCATCTTACTCCTAAAGTTGCTGACTGGAACAACTTTGCTTTCTCTGTTCCAGAGTCAGATAGTGACCTTGATGCACAGGTCTCCCCTGATCACCCTTCTGCCCCTGCTAATGACAAAAAGGGGGAGAAGAAGTCTAAGAAGAAGTCCAAAAAGAAAAAACAATCAGAGGGGGAGCATGAGTATGAAAAGGCTCCAAAACAACAAAGGAGGGATGGTGATGGTGATGGTGATGGTACTACTGGTCAAGGTTCGGGCACTAAGCCCAACAATGCTCATGCTGAAGCTGGTGTACAGGCAGCTGGTGAATCTCAACCCAGTATGTCTGCCACATCAGTGGATGATATTGGTTCTAACAGTAAGCCCAGTGATATTTCTGAGTTGGCTATTGTTGAATCTTTTGTTGTCTCTCAAACGATTGAAAGGAAAATGAAAAGAAAACTGGAGAGACATCAGAAGAGACATCAAGTTTTAAATGATGCCTTTAATGTTAAGTGGGAGGCTTATGTTGCTCGTAAACATCACAGAATTAAACATAGAAGAAGCCTGGACCCAGAAAAGTTGGATATTAATGATGCACTAATCAGCATTAAAAAGTACAAGAGAGATGCTCGTAAAATAAATGCTAAGTTCATGGTTAAATATGACAAGAAAATGGCAAAGCTGTATGTTGAGCGAGCAGACAGGATCAAAAGAATGACCCCTAAAGAAATGAAAGATTATCTTCAATCTACTGGGTCAGGAGGAGTAAGAGATGACGTGTTCATGAAATGGCTAGATGCAATATTAGAAACTAGCTCATCTTCTCGACCAGCATCTTTTGCTCAGCCAGCTACACAACAACAGCCAGCAGAAATAACATACCTTGATGTTGATGATGTTAAGGGGGAGAATCTTGCTTATTGTTCCCTATCTGCCTCCACAAGAACCATTATCAACACAAGAACCATCAGCTAAACCCATTCCAATCGATAGACAAAGGGTGAAATCTGCTCCCAAGGACAATCAGCCCCTAAGAAAAGACCCCTATTTGAGGCAGCTGATGAAGATACTGTGGCAGGTGTGCCAGCTGATACTAATCAGTCAGCTGGTACTAAAGACACAGCAAAGAGTGATGTGATATAAGACTCAGCCAGAAGTGTGCTGCTGGGTGCTACAAGTGTTGAAGACCCAGCAAAGGTGGTTGAGCTGGGTGCTATTCAAGATGATGATACGGCTAATCCTGCTAACTTTACAGTCTGGGGTAGAGGAGATCACTTATTTGTTCAATCACCTATCTCTCCCCGGACCCTCACTTATTTAAACAGAACACAGGATAATCGTGTTAATCAGTTTCCAGTGAGTTCTTCTGGCATTGCAGAATCAATCATGTATCCTCCATCTTCCCCAAAATGTCATGATAAACACACTACTTGGGAAGATGATTCAGTTGTCCGTGGTGAGCCAGATCTATTTAGAATGAATCCAGATGAAATAGAGGCTTACAGGCTGGAGATCACTGTACCAGAATTGCTTGAGCAAAGACAAGCAGCTATTAATGAAAGGATACGCCAAGTTAGATTACTGCATCATCCTCTTGATCAGCCATTCTACATCACTGCCTTGACTTATGGCATTGAAATTGGTGTATATTTAAATAACAGTGGTCAAAGGCTCTCTACTGATGAGGAGAAAGCTCAATTTCAAGAGGCCCACCAGCTGGGAATGGATCTAAGGCAGTATCGTGCTGCCCTTAGAACTAAAGAGGGTAGAAAGATGATTGAAATAGCAAATCCCTGAAAATTACTGCTGATGATTATCTGTTGGGCTTAGAAGCTGAAAGGCAA
The DNA here is from genome assembly GCF_046630445.1 of Rutidosis leptorrhynchoides. Lineage (NCBI taxonomy): Eukaryota > Viridiplantae > Streptophyta > Magnoliopsida > Asterales > Asteraceae > Rutidosis > Rutidosis leptorrhynchoides. The sequence continues at coordinate 503,876,329 of NC_092335.1, forward strand.
AGAAGGGAGGCTGTTGATGCTGAACTTGCTGAGAGGTTAAGGCTTCAGGAAGAATAACACAAGTTGGCTACTGAGAGAAAGTAAGAGGCTGAGTCCCTCAAATTAGCTAAAGCCATTGTCAAGGAACAGGATAAGGCCTTTGATAAACTAGAAGCTGCTGAGAAAGCACCTGTTACTGCTCCTATAGAAACTGACCGGACCATAGAACTATCTGATCATTATTATAGGAGCAGGTATGGTGATGTGATGAACAGAAGATCAAATCCCAGCAAGATCATCAAAATGTACAGAGGCTCAAAAAGAGCTTTCAATGTCAGCAGGGAGAATAATGTTCAAGAAAGGATAAACTAAGATGAGTTACGATCCTTAGGATTCAGTGAATGGATGGAGATATTGGAGTACTTCATTGGTAAAGCTGAAAGTGGTATTAAAAAGACATTGAAGCCAGAACTCCAAGAGCTCTTCAACAAAGCAACAAAATTTGGGAATGCACCAGTAGTAAACGTAGAAGAAGTACTTTCTCAAAAACCTAAAGGAAAGAAATCTACTGGTGAAGGCCTACAAAGAAGAGATCACATCATTCTACCTCCTCATATCCCTGTATTTGACCCTGCTGATATACCTATCCTATTTCCTGAAGCCTGGAAAATCAAACAAGAGGAGCTATCTGAAGATGAATTAGATAAAGATAAAGATAGATAGCCCTCTAGTGCTCAAATTGTATCTTTTGTTTATTTCATTTTTCATTATGATATTCTTGTAATTACTGTATATACTCTGTTGTAATGAAAGTGAAATGAGTTTATCTTCAAAATCATATCAAATTACAAGATATAGATAACTCAGCAAAAGATCCCAAAACAAACTTAAAAGGAACAAATTTACTGCCCATTTTTCATTAGGTCCCTCTGTGCTAGCTTTAGTGTTTTCTCTAAATGTCATAAGTTTTGTCATCATCAAATAGGGGGAGATTGTTGAGTCCCCAAAATGATTAAGGATTTAATTATGACAAAACAGTATTTTATTTGCACTAAAATGTTATGTGCAGCCATCACAAGTTTGTTTATGTATAGACAGCAAATATTGTTGTGTCAAGTGTTCGGTATGCTGCCTAGTCTACCAGCACAAGGTAGAGTGTATCTTCGAATTAGCACAGGATGAGTACCAAGCAATTCAAGAATATCAAGTGACTCATCATAAGAAGAACCAGTAAACCTGGTAAGCAGCATACAACACAAGACAGCCATGCTCCATTACAAGCATGGTGGTTTTCTGAGTGGTCTACATCAATTGTACTATTCAACAGAAGTCAAAGACAAAGTTGAACAGGAAAGGACACGCGTCGGCGACTAACAATTGACCTTACAAGACCACGTGGGAATGCAGAAGTTTAACGCATGTGCAGACATGTGCTATACTTTGTCAATGCCTAGGGAACACAACATTCTATTTGTTTAAACGAATAGTTGTGTCAAACCAAATTGGGGTGTTCCTGTAAATAGCTACCAAAGAGGAAAGAGGAGAGCACGCTCTCTGATGCAGTTGTCCTCACAAGTACAGACATCCTATGTACCAGTGGACAATAGAACCTTTACACGGTTAATAGGACTACTATAAATTGTTGTATCCACTATATTGTAACAACTAGTGGTGTGGGTTTATTTATTTAAAGTCCAAAACGTGTAATAGCTTTAAGTTTATCCTCATAGCTATACCTAGGTAAATATGTATCAACCAACTATCATTCCGCCAAGGATAGTTGTAATTTTTTGTGATTTAATAAATAAAGAAAAACAGTTGAAAAATTACCTTTGACTCTATTTACATTACATGCTTGAATACTAAACTGTGTTTAATTGGTTAGTTAATTAAAAGAAATTGTATTTACCCCCCTCTACAATACTCATGCTGTTAATCAAGGGACCAACATTATGGAATATAGATAACTTAGACAATAGAAATCGACAAGTTAAGTAAATCGACATGTTACATTAAGCTGCTTTTATAAGTTCATATAACCTTTGGACTTTATCTCACACTTCATCAATATTTAGTAATTTAAAAACTTGAAACCCATTATATATAATTTTACTTTTCAAATACGTTTTATGATATAACGATTTCCATTATTTTAACGTTTTTAACAAAATGATTCTTAAATATATATTAGTTTTGGAAAACAAAAGTTATCATATTTATTTGATTTTGTACTAAAACATTTTCAGCTTAGAAAGAATTTTATTATCAAAACGTTTTATAAGATACTTTGTTAATGAATTTTTAAGAACTTAATTAAAGCTTTATATTATAAATTACAAATATATATATATATATATATATATATATATATATATATATATATATATATATATATATATATATATATATATATATATATATATATAGTGTTTCAAAAACGTAAACATAATACGACATAATTTTTTTTTCTATTATTTAAACGATTATAAATGAACGTTGAGATATAATTACTTTTGAAAAACTAAAATATTATATTACTAAATAAATATTTCGATCTTATACAATATGTACAAATTTATATTGAGAATATATATATATATATATATATATATATATATATATATATATATATATATATATATATATATATATATATATATATATATATATATATATATATGTGTGTGTGTATATATATATATATATATTTTTACAAGTGATTAAATATAATATTAACTAGATACAAAACGTTTTGGTTTAAATTAATATTATCATATGTATATATATAACGAGACGTCAATTTATAGAAGCAAATGACCACAACACTCAAATGTAAAGGTTATACTTTAGGTAATATAGTCTATCGATGATTAAGTCTAATTAATGAAAAAGGGTACGTGCCACTAAACGTAAATTACTAGTTTTCTCAGCGTACGAGTTAACGTTTGAGAAATCGGAACTGAGACATAAGTCGAACGTAAACGTACAAATCATTGGAACTAAAATTATAATTTAACTATACACGTAAATATAATATAATATATAATTAATTATATAAATTAAATATATTATATATAAATTAATATAAACGAGTGTCGGCAGGAGTAAAACAAGCGATGCAAGCTGGACACAGGTGGCCATGCGATCGCATGGCCAATTGCCCTTCAAACCATGCGATCGCATGGCAGGAGAGGAGAGGTCAGGTCTATAAAGCTCGCAGTTTTCTCTCGAATTCATTTCATCCATCTTCTTATCTCTCAATCTCTCTGATATAAATATATTATTATTATTATTATTATTATTATTATTATTATTATTATTATTATTATTATTATTATTATTATTATTATTATTATTATTATTAAAATTATTATTCTGATTAATATTATTATTAATCGTATTATCATTATTGATAGTATTATTATTATTAGTTAGTATACATAAAATACTACGACGAGGTTCTGCTCGCATGGTTTCAAAATGAGGTTTTCGAGAGAGATAGAGCTAAGGAAATTATAGGTTATAGCTAAGGAGGTTTTGGGTATTGTTCGGGGGTATGCTCGTGAGGCCAATATAGTGTTTATCATTTCCGTTGCGTCTACGTACTTTCCTGCAATATTGAATCTCAATATTGATACGTGAGCATTCAAATCTTATCTTTTATATATTAATAGTGTATCCCTGACTAGTGCTCGAGTATATATGATTATGCATGCTGGAATGTTTATTTTTGTCGTTATATAGTTTATGATAAATCATGAATTTAATACATATACTACTGAGATAAGTATATGATATGCATGTCGTTGAAAAGCTGTCGAAAAATTAATAACTTTTCATTTAGAAGTCGTGTGGTTTCGATGAACGGATTAAAAGATATGACCAACTGAATTATCATTAATTTTCGTATTATTATTAAAAATGATTATTGTTATTACTATCGTCGTTATTATCTAATAACTATTATTAATATTATTATTATTATCATTATCGTTATCCGAGGTCAACCCTACACTTGTTCAATGCCGTCATATATATATATATATATATATATATATATATATATATATATATATATATATATATATATATATATATATACTTAATATAGGTTCGTGAATCCGAGGTCAACCCTACACTTGTTCAATGCCGTCATATGTATTTTTACTATAAAATACAGTATTGTGAGTTTCATTTGCTCCCTTTTTAAATGCTTTTGCAATATATATTTTGGGACTGAGAATACATGCGCTGCTTTTATGAATATTTTATGAAATAGACACAAGTAATCGAAACTACATTCTATGGTTAGATTATCGAACCGAATATGCCCCTTTTTAGCTTGGTAGCCTAAGAATTGGTGTTTATTATAATTGCCACCAATTGACGCGAATCCTAAAGATAGATCTATCGGGCCCAACAAGCCCCATCCGGGTTATGGATGCTTTAGTACTTCAATTTATCATATCCGATGAGAGTCCCGAAATGATGGGGATATTCTATATGCATCCTGTTAAGGTCAGTTACCAGGTGTTCAATCCATATGAATGATTTTTATGCAGATGCATGATGTTTATGAGAAATGAAATGAAAATCTTGTGGTCTATTATATTAATGGAAATGATTGTTTATGATAAATTAATGAACTCACCAACCTTTTGGTTGACACTTGAAAGCATGTTTATTCTCAGGTTTGAAAGAAATCTTCCGTTGTGCATTTTGCTCATTTTAAAGATATTACTTGGAGTCATTCCTGGCATATTTCAAAAGACGTTGCATTCGAGTCATTGAGTTCAATAAAGATCATTATTAAGTAAATGACAGATTAAGTCATCTATAGTTAGGATATATTATGAAATGGTATGCATACCTGTCAACTTTCGATGTAATGAAAGGTTGTCTTTTAAAAATGAATGAAATATTTGTAAAATGTATCATATAGAGGTCAAATGCCTCGCAATGTAACCATATGTTATTGTATTCGTCCTTATGGATTAGGACGGGTCGTCTCAGATACGCCACTATATTTTTTGTAATTCCAAACCCGCACCACACACCAAGCAGCACACCGTGCTTGGTGCGTGGTGCGAGTTGCGTGTAACCTTACACTTGGTATGGAAATGACCCTTTAAAAATCTCGATATAACAAACTTTTTCACCTTGATATATAGTGCTTTAGTCAGGTGCCTTTAAGTATAGGACCTCATATATTTTTAAAATCTAAGGTTTTTTTAGAGGTAAACAGCTGCTAAATAACCCTTAAAATATAATTAGCTTCGAAAATTTTCTTTAGGCCTCCATTGAATTTTCATCTTAGAGTCGCCAATGGTGATAAAGTCTGTGTGCATCTATATATGAAATTTGAAATTTGTTTAAACAGCCAATATTCACGATAAAAACATTGGTCAGCAACGTTTCTTCAAGATTCATTTCTAAATCACTATATATCACTCACATGGTACGTATTGTTGTAAACAGATTTCATAACCACTTCTACAAGTATAACTGACACATCAATAAAAGATAACACGAAACGCGTGTGACGTGGAACCAGGTTGAGTATATGAACTGGGCCGAAAGATACAATGGAATTAAGGAGTACACACCAACAGTTATATTTGTTTTCCTTTTATGTTTGAATAAGAGTTTGAATTTAATTCAAACTAGTAGTTGTTTTGTAGTAGGGTTATCCTTGTTCCCTAATTTTTTTTTTTTTTTTTTTTTTTAGAACGACAATTTTGACATCGAATTCTCTCATTTGCCAGAAACTCCTCGCATCATTCGCGCAAAGCGTACCCGGAATGCTTTAGGTTAACTGCTTGGCCCGCACAGAGTGTAGGATATCAGAGGCACAACATTGGAGAAAACTCCCCCCTCAGGATTTGAACCTGTACCTATTTTTTCAAGAATGCGGACCCACAACCAACTGAGGCTTTTTACCACTCAACCAATAGTTCGGTGGTTATCCTTGTTTCCTATAAATAGCTGTACTCTTTAAATTCAATGATACCGTATTTTTCTTTCCCATAAAAACCAATATACATAAAAACATGAAACTCAGTCAATAATATGTCACATCTTCACGAAAATCAAAGATCTTTTACAGGCATGAATTAAAAGAAAACAAATATGAAAGATTTGCTATTTTCGAAATGAAGAAACAAAAAGGATTGAAAAACATACGCAAGCAGAAGGTTCAAACAAATTCAATCCGACAAGATTCTGATACACGAGGGATGATGTTTAGCCATTGCTCACGCGAAAAAGAATATTTTTCACCGATTGTCAATTTCTCCAGCATATTCGCATGTTTCAGTAGATAACTTAATACGGCAAACTCTTCCACCGTTGAATTAGGAACTATAAAAATTTCCTTTAACTTAAAACGTAGACAAGCAGGTGCCTCCTCATTTGGTAGGTTCCATATCGATATGAATGATAGAAGCCCCTAACGATGAACAAACAAATAGTCAATATTAATACTTTAAAATAAAAAAGCAGTGTTTACAAGTGCGTTATGAGATTTATTATAGGAGAATCCAAGATTAGATTAATTAGTACTCAGTAATAATTTAGGCAAAACTACGAGTCATTTAGTTAACAATGAAAGTCAAAACATCACTTTTCTTCTTCTTGTTGTTGCAAAATTTTGTCAATATGCTCAAGGTAATCAGGCATAAAATTACATTAGGAAAGGAAATATACTCAAGATTGGGCATATTATTTAACAAAACCAGCAACGGATTCCATTCCCGAGCAATTTCAAGTTTAACCAAGTTAGGGAACATGGGCAGGTTTGAAGGCCGAATGCCACCAAGTCCAAGAGCCTGCATGCATAAACAAAACACTATATAGACATTAGCATCCCGAAGCATAACTTAAATGCACAATATTTATACCTAGAACAATCGACTGAAAGTCTTGATTTGATTAGAAATTTGATGAATAATTATAAGTTGAACATACCGATAAAGATTCACGAGTCAATGTCAGTATTTTGATGGATGAGACGCATCTCAAGAGTTGAATAACATTGTCAGACCGGTTATTGTTTATGTGAGCTTCAACAAGAGATGCAGGATTCATCAAACTGTACCTTCTGAAATAACAAGACATAAAGTGAAGGTATTCAAGTTTAGGAGCATCAATCACCAACTCACCATCCTTTTTAAACTCACTTCTCCAGATCGTTAATCTCCTAATCGAGGGCGAAGAGAGCTTAACCATAAGCAAATTTCGATTTAACCATATATTCTGGGTATCCAGACACAACTCTTCTAAAACGGGACATCGAGAAAGCAAATTTGTTAGTGAGTTTGTATCGAAAAATGCAATACAATGAAGATTCAATTTCTTCAAACGTGGAAAAGTTATCTCAACTTCAGGTTTAACTAACACACCAGAGCCTTGATTTCTAAACAAATCCCAAAAAATAGTATTTACACGATATGAAGCCAATTATTTACACGATAAGCAGCCAATTATTTACACTGACTAACAATATGAAGCCAATTATTTACACGATAAGCAGCGCTGGCATATAAAAGCATTTAATAAAAAACTTTTGGATGGCCAAACCAGCACGAAGAGCTAGGATTTGATCAACTGAATTAATAAATCTGTTGGCTTGTTCTTCAAACTTGGGCATAACAATATGGAGAGTAGGAAGAAATGCCCAGAGGTGCTTCCATCTGTTTGACAAAATGCGTGAACGAGTAACATCAGCGGCAGGAAGCAGAGATAGGATTCGTATAAGAAGTTCATCAGGTAACTGGCTTATCATATCAATTCCTTTTCGTTGTTTCTTCATTATTTTACTGGCGGAGTCATCACTAAGAATGTTTACCCATTGAGAAATGTAGGGTTCGAAACTTATGTGAACATGTTTATCTTTGTACTTCGGTTTCTGAATTGGACGTCTTTGATTTCAAGCCCTAACTGACAAATTCTTATTCTCAAATGAATTGTTTAGGCCCAACTAGATTCGATATTAGGCCCAAATGTGTTGTTCGATATAAGTTCCAATTCTACATCATTCAACTCTTTATATTTTTGATTGACAAAATTTTATAGTTGGTCCCTAAACTTTGTACTAAATATCATAGGTGAACTATATCTTTTTTTTATTGAATTCGTTGACCCTGAACTTTTTAGGTATTTCACGGATGACCTTGGGATTAACGGCAATTAGATCTAGTCCGTTAAGTGAGGTCACGTGAACAACACGGGAGGGTATTTTGGTCAGATTATGTAAGTTGATTTCCTCCTAATAAACCGTCGTTTCCTATTAACACTGTATACGACTTCCATTCGACTAGGGATGACAAAAATACATGTACCCGATGAGAAAATCCGAAACCGAATATTTTTGGGCCGGGTTCGGGTCCGGGGTCTAGGTATGGGGATGATTTCAAAAGTGGTTTCAGGGATGGTTTTGAATACCTGCCCATACACCCGGCTAGTATATCAGACCCTTGGAGCTGACTAAATTAAAATTTCAATATTATATTATTTATAATTATTATATTAAAATTTAATATAACTGTTATATATATTTTAATTTGTTGAAGTTTAGTTCTATAATTTGATGGTTATGTTGACTATGTTGTTTGCTGTACCTACATCTACATCTACATGTATTTAAAAAAAAAAAAAAAAAAACAAAGCATACATATATACCAAATTTGATTAAGAATAAATTTATGTTGGTGAATATATGAAATCAGATTCGACTACTCTTAAACTATGGTTAGGAGTTCGACTCTCGTGGGATGCAACATTGCACACAAGAATGTCCCTTAACCCTTGGATTCCACCCAACGGTGCCTTCCGCACATTGCGTTGCGGGGGCAGTGGGGTGTTACGATCCCACATCGCCCAAGTATGAGATTGGGTGATGGCTTATAAGTCAAGGTGTCCCCTCCTCCTTCAAGCTAGCTTTTAGGAGTGAGTTCTACACTTGGGCTTATGGCTATGTCGAGCTATCCCTCGATTCTTAAGTGAATTCAGGGTTAGTCTCGGGTCTCCTCGATTCAAGTTATCAATTCAGGAAGATCATAACAAATGGTATCAGAGCTAGCCTCGCCTTTCGGACCCAACACTCGGAGTGGTGGCCTATGGAGTGGTGGCTTGGACCGAGAGAGGGTGCCAACCGTGACCAACATAGCCGTGACCAACGAGGACGTTGGCTCTTTGAGGGTGGGGTATTGTTACGATCCCACATCGCCCAAGTATGAGATTGGGTGATGGCTTATAAGTCAAGGTGTCCCCTCCTCCTTCAAGCTAGCTTTTAGGAGTGAGTTCTACACTTGGGCTTATGGCTATGTCGAGCTATCCCTCGATTCTTAAGTGAATTCAGGGTTAGTCTCGGGTCTCCTCGATTCAAGTTATCAATTCAGGAAGATCATAACATGGGGATGGAGGTTTTACCCTCTACGCCCTCGGATTGGGTCGGGTTTCCTCCTGGGTAGCAGTTGGGGGCGGGTTATGCAACTGCGGGAGATGAACACGTGGGTGGTTTAGTCTCCTAGGTGATCCCAAACTGTTGTTAAAAAAAATGAAATCAAAATGAAATCAGATTCGACTACTCCTAAACTATGGTTATACATTAGCCACTGACGTGTGCCTGATCTAACCTGAATTTAAGAACAAAAGAAGAAAAATGAATTACCACTAGATAACTAGTCTAAGTAGCACACTGTGTCTAAATACTTTATGTTATTTAACGATCATGTGTTAACACTGAATGTGTGTATTTTGAGTGGTAATATCTTGTATTCCCGCGGAGAAACCCGTTAACCCGACCATTAGTAAGTAAATGGGGACCCATCGGGTATGGGTCCTGGTTTGGAAGAAATTTCTTAATAGGGTCCAGGTTTGGGACGGAATTTCTTAATCGGGTCCGAGATTAGCTATACCCGGTCCATCCCTACATTCGATATGTTCATCTTCTTCAACAAAAACACGCTGTACACCAATTCAAAACGCTTGAAACATTAATCGGGCTAATGTTGATAGATAAGTTTAGTTCGATTTGATCAGAGTATGGCATTGATCAGCTGATGGAATTATACTCCCAGAGTTATTTTCCTACATTGATTTTTAATTAGTAAATATGGCATCGATCAACTAATTTTTAATCTGAAAATATGGCATTGATTTCTAATCTTTTACATACCTAATAAACATGGTGTTCTTTTACATGCTTCTCTTAGCGAGAGGTCGGGAGTTCGACTCCGCTGAGCTGCAAAATTGCACTCAATGTTATCCCTGACCTGAGGTATCTACCCATGTCGCCTTTCGCTTAGTGCAGGGACAACGGGGAGGGGGGTTTTACCGGCCATGTCCTCGGATTGGTCCGGGTTTCCTCCAGGGCACTAGTTGGGGGTGGGTTATTCAACTACGAGAGATGAACGCGTGGGTGGTTAAGTCCCCCTGGGTGTGATACCAAATTGATGTCCAAAAAAATGAACATGGTGTTCTTTTGGTGTTTTGCTAAACTGAATGTTGAATTTTGTGGGATTTTAATATTTATTGGCTTATGTTGAACATCTTGGATTTATGTGACCTTATGTTGAACATGTTGGATTTATGTGATCTTATGTTGAAGATGTTGGATTTTAATGATTATGTTGGATTTTAATGGATTTTGCTAAACAGTGTGACTATGTTAAAAGATAAACTATGTCAAACAAGGTCAAACTGTATTAGATCATGCAAAATAGTTTATTTAACCGTGTTAAACTGTTAATAAAAGTCGAACAAAGTGAAACCAAAAGTCAAACTATGTCAAACAATGACAAACTGTATTGGATTATGCTAAACAATTTGACTGTGTTAAACTGTTAATAACAGTCAAACAAAGTCAAACTATTCTCAATTTTGTTGTCAAACAGTGTGACCAAATCTGTGTTTTGTTAAAACTGTTTTGCATACCATCATAGTGTGACCAAAATTTTCATAGTGTGACCAAATCTTTGTCACCAAATCTGTTTTGCATAAACTGTTTAGTTCATAAACCGTCATAGTGTGACCAAATATGTGTCAAATTTGCATACTGTTTTGAATAAACATAAACTGTAATTAGTTCATTTGCAGTTTGTTTAGTTGAAACACAAGCTGCATATGCATGAATTATCAATTACATGCTGCTTTTGTTAAGCTATTGCATACTGCTTTTGATTCTAACAAATGCACATAAACATAGTACGTCAAAAATTGACCATTTTATTCAAAATAACTAAATATTTCATTCATCATTCAACATAGTACATCGAAATACATGGGACATTTGATTCAACACAACCAAATTTTTTATTCATCATTCAACAAAGTACATCAAAAATTGAACATTTGATTCAAGCTGTGCAATCACTAATTAAAATACGTAAACATTTGATTCAAAAATTGAACATTTCTTCAAGATTGATTTATAAATCACTATATATCACTCACGTGACTTACGTATGTATTGTTGTAAGCAGATTTCATAAACACTTCCACCAGTATAACTGCCACATCAATAAAAGATAACACGAAACGCATGACTTCTTGTTTATAACAGTATTAATTCTTACATCATCGATTTTTACAAGATACACTGTTTTATACTAGTAAAGTATGTTAAGTCCAAAATATGATGTGCATTGTAGTCTTTTATGCAATTGTAAGGAGGTGATGTATGGAGTATAAATACATCATCCTCACCTAGTTTCATTAACCTTTTCCCTTATAACTCACACACAAAAAGTGTATGATTACCTCTCCCTCTCCCTACTTCTCCAAACACACTTGTAACCTTTAACTCAATTAATCTTGGCACGAAGTTGAGTTTACTATCTGTAATTCAACATCAACATCAACATCATTACAATTCAGTTACTGCACCTTGTTATACACTTACACATGCATACACAATCACTGTAACAATCACAAACACGAATTCAAACACAAAACTAACCTTTTCATTTGGTATGAGAGCAGAAGAACAATAGTTCAACGATCCAGAAGCTCGAATCCTGATTAATTTGTTACAGTAATCTCTGTTCTTCGTACTTTGACCGTCCTTGAATTTTAGAGTAAAAGTTTGATTTATCTGCTTTTAGATCGAACTGAAATTTGATACAGGTTCCTAATCATCAATTGAAGCTTCGTCAATCAATCATTAATTCTAGTTAAAACAGTCCAAATTTAGATTTCATGATTTTGAGTTCATTGATGGCGGTTTTTATGATTTCTAAAAATTCAACGAATTAACAAGTGTTTCTAGACTTAAATCCACTTCGTACCTGTTCTAGAGGTGTACAAAAACTCTCGTTGATCAGTAGTTGCAGGTTGAACGGAATTTGGCCGGAATCTTCAAATACTCATCGGAATCTCCATCAGGAAAATAACCGCTCTCTCGTACGATTAGGGCTAAAACTGATGGTTTCCAGTGGTTTCCAGCCGTCATCTAGATGGCTCTGTTCCAGCCGTCATCTAGATGTTCAAAGCTGCCGACATTGACAACGCGTATGGAAGTGGCAAACTTGAACACGATGACGGCCGCCAACTTCCACCAACCTTCTTCGTTCACACCATTCACCGCCATAGAATTTTTGCTATAAATAGAGATGCAAACTTTAATTGTAAATCATCCCAAATCACTCAGAGAAGTGTAATCACAACCTATAGAGTGTGTGTGAGTTTGAGAGTTTTTTTTTAGAGTTTTGTAATACTCGTGTAATCTATTCTTGTGAGTAATAGAGTTATTTTCTCTCAAATTTGTATCTCCCAACGTCCAGGTGATCCTCTCTCTTCCTAACAAGTGGTATCAAGAGCTTGGTTAGAGACGTTGGTCGAGTTTTGGGTTTTCTGAAGTTTTCTCAAAATTCAATTTTGAGTGTACCATTGGATTCGTCTCGTCGAACCGAGTCCAACGCAAAAAACGGTGACTTAAACGAAGTTATAACGAGCCCAGAAAACGCGGTCAAAGTTTGGTCAACTCGCAGGAATCTCGCCGGAGAAGACGACCGGTGCCGGAATTTTCGCCGGAGAAGAAAGTCATGTAGCAATTCACTGTAGCAGTCCTGTAGCAATTCACTGTAACAGCTGGCGGCACTGTAGCAAGTTCCTGTAGCAGTACTGTAGCAATTCTGAAATTTTACAATTTGGTCCCTGAAATTTTCAGAATTTCATTTTTTGGTCCCTGAAGTTTATAATAATTATAATTTTGCCCCGTAAGTGGAATTTAAGCCGCAAAGTGTCTATTCCACCATTTTCAACCGTTCCGGACGTAACGATGATATCTATTTTCTAAAATTCAACCCCGTTAGTGTTGAAAAATCAATTGTAAGGTGATAATGTCCACAGAAGAGTCAACATCATCTTCTGGAGCTATGATTATGCTCACAGCCACAAACTATACGCTGTGAAAACCTCGGATGGAAGATCTCCTCAGCTGTAAGGATTTGTTCGATCCAATTGAATTGAAGGGTATAAACCCTGATTCTGCCAAAGAGATAGAGTGGAAGAGACAAGAGACAGACGCATATGTCCTCTGGAAAAAGTTGGAGGACATGTACCAGGCCAAGACTGCTCGGAATAAAGACCTGCTGATGAGGCGTTTAGTCAACATGAAGCTTAAAAGTGGAACTTCAGTTGCCGAGCATACCAGTGAGTTCCAGAGCTTGGTTAACCAGTTATCGTCTGTAGAGATGCCGCTTGGCGATGAAGTTCAGGCGCTACTTCTACTTAGTTCCCTTCCCGATAGTTGGGAAACGCTGGTAGTAACACTCAACAACTCATCCCTGAATGGCAAACTTACCATGTCAATGGTCAAGGATGCCCTATTCAGTGAAGAGGCAAGGAGAAAGGACATGGGCACATATCAGACTCATGTCTTTGTCACCGAGAATCGGGGGAGACAACGGATGAGTAGCAAAAACAAATGGAGAGGCAGAAGCAAGATCAGGGGCAGGTCCGCTAATGGCAGAAAACCAATATATAAATGCCATCATTGTGGATTAGAAGGACATATGAAGAAGAACTGCTACTGATTGAAAGAGGAACAAGATCAAAGCAGTTCACAGTCGAAAAACAAGGGTGGATAAACATTAGTTACTATCACTGGTGATGTAGCTTATTGTTCAGCCCATGATGAGACATGCCTTCACGTCTCACTAAAAGACATGGAATGGGTGGTGGATACTGCAGCTTCCTACCACGTGACTCCATAAAAGGAATACTTCACAACATACAAAGCTGGTGACTTTGGAGCTGTGAAGATGGGAAATTCCAGTTCTGCTGATATTGTCGGAATTGGTGATGTCAAGATAAAGACAAGTTCCGGGAGCACAATCACTCTGAAGGATGTCCGTCATGTGCCAGATCTTTGGCTGAATTTACTTTCTGGGGTAGCTCTCGACAAACAGGGCTATAATTGTCATTTCAGTAGAGGCACATGGAAATTGTAAAGAGGCGCCATGATAGTCGCTCGAGGACACATTTGTGGCACACTGTACAAGACTCATGTGAAGATCAGCACATACAGCATTAATGTTGCAGAAAAGGAGGCTTCACAAAATTTATGGCACCAGAGACTCGGTCACATGAGTGAGAAAGGGTTGTCTACCCTAATAAAGAAGAAGCTTATCAATGTAGACAAGGATGCTGCGCTAGATCCTTGCAATCATTGTTTTTTTGGTAAGCAGCATAGAGTCTCGTTTAATTCCTCTTCAACGAGAAGATCAGAGTTACTCAGTCTGGTACACTCTGATGTTTGTGGTCCCTTAGAGGTTGAATCAATTGACGGCAATCGATACTTTCTGACGTTTATCGATGATGCTTCTCGAAAGGTGTGGGTATATTTCTTGCGGACGAAGGACCATGTTTTTGATTAATTCAAACAGTTTCATGTCATGGTAGAACGTGAGGCAGGAAAGAAGTTAAAGTGTCTTCGATCCGACAACGGCGGTGAATATTCTTCCAGGCAGTTCGATGCCTATTGCAGATCATATGGCATCCGAAATGAGAAGACAGTTCCACGTACCCCTCAACACAATGGTATAGCAGAAAGAATGAACCGAACAATCATGGAACGTGTTCGGAGCATGCTCAGTATGGCTAAGCTGCCAAAGCCATTCTGGGGAGAAGTAGTCAGAGCCGCATGTTACTTGATCAACCGATCTCCATCAGTACCACTGAATTTTGAAGTTTCAGAGAAACTTTGGTCTGGAAAGGATCCATCGTACTCTCACTTAAGAGTATCTGGATGTTTGGCGTACGCACATGTATCCAAGGAGCTCAGGCAGAAGCTAGATGCAAGGACCACTCCATGCATATTCATAGGCTATGGAGATGAAGAATTTGGATACATATTATGGGATCCAAAGGAGAAAAAGGTGATCAGAAGTAGGGACGTGGTGTTCCATGAAAGCCAGACAATAGAAGATATTGAAAAGCCCACAATATCTCAGAAGACAAATGTTGCTGCTCAGGTGCCAGAGGCAACAACAGAATCATTCATGAGAAATGAATTTTCAGTGCAAGAAGAAATGCCAGAAGTAGAAGATAATGATGACGGTGCTGAGCAGGGGGAGCCACAACCCCATCTGCCAGACGTTCTATCACCATCACAGGGTCAAGATGATAGTAGATCTCCTCAGAATGTTCCAGAAGTTCGGAGATCTGAACGAGGTCGGATTTCATCGAGTAGATATCCGGAATCCTAGTACCTTTTACTTACTGAAGATGGAGAACTAGAGAGTTTTCATGAAGCAGTAACTCATAAGGATAAAGAAAAATGGTTGCTCGCAATGCATGATGAGATGAATTCTCTGCAGAAAAATCAAACTTATGAGATTGTAGAACTTCCACGCGGGAAGAAGGCACTGAAAAACAAATGGGTGTTCAAGCTGAAAAAGGATGGTAGTGAAAAAGTGGTGAAATATAAAGCACGACTTGTAGTCAAAGGATTCCAACAGAAGAAAAGGATTGATTTTGACGAGATATTTTTACCATTAGTCAATATGACTTCAATTAGAGTCATACTTAGATTGGTCGCAAGTATGAACTTGGAGCTTGAACAGATGGATGTAAAGACAGTTTTTCTTCATGGAGATTTACATGAAGAAATTTACATGGAGCAGCCAGAAGGTTTTGAGGTTTCAGGAGATAATCTCGTATGCAAGCTGAAGAAAAGTTTGTACGGTTTAAGGCAGACACCTAGGCAGTGGTACAAGAAGTTTGACTCGTGCATGGTGAGTCAAGGTTACAAGAAAACTGCAGCAGATGAGTGTGTCTACATTCAGAAGTTTTCTGAAGGAAATTTCGTTGCTCTTCTACTATATGTAGACGATATTTTGATCGTAGGGAAAGACGCAACGAAGATCAACCAGCTAAAGAAGGAACTATCGAAGTCTTTTGACATGAAAGACTTAGGACAGGCTCAACAGATTTTGGGAATGCAGATAACCCGAGACAGGAAGAATAAAAGGTTATGGCTATCTCAGGAGAAGTATATTGAACGAGTGCTTTCATGTTCCAATATGAACAATGCCAAACCTGTTAGCATTCCATTAGCCAACCATTTCAAGTTAAGCAAGAGTTCTTGTCCCTCATCAAAGGAAGAGATCGGGGAGATGTCTTCAGTACCATATTTTTCAGCAGTTGGAAGTTTGATGTATGCAATGGTGTGTACAAGGCCCGATATTGCTCATGCAGTGGGAACGATGAGTCGTTTTCTCTCCAACCCCGGGAAAGAGCATTGAAATGCGGTAAAATGGATTCTCAGATATCTTAAAGGTACAAAGAATCTATGTCTTTGTTACGGGGGAGCTGATCCAATCTTGGAAGGCTATTCAGATGCGGATATGGCCGGAGATCCTGATAGTAGGAAATCTACTTCAGGATTCATTTACACTTTTGCAGGGGGAGCTGTTTCATGGCAGTCAAGACTACAGAAGTGTGTTGCATTATCCACAACTGAAGCAGAGTATATTGCTGTCGCAGAAGCTGGAAAAGAAATGTTGTGGTTAAAGCGTTATCTTCAAGAATTTGGAATCAAGTAAAAGGAGTACAAGGTACATTGTGACAGTCAGAGTGCTCTAGATTTGAGCAAGAACTCCATGTACCATTCCCGTACAAAACATATTGATATTCGCTATCATTGGATACGCGAGGTAATTGATCGACAACTGTTGAGACTAGTGAAGATCCATACAAAGGAGAATCCTGCGGATATGTTAACAAAGGTGGTGACTCGAGAAAAGTTGGAGTTATGCAGAGACATAACTGGAATGTTCATGGATTCGGCTGGAGGGGGAGAATTGATGGTTTCCAGTGGTTTCCAGCCGTCATCTAGATGGCTCTGTTCCAGCCGTCATCTAGATGTTCAAAGCTGCCGACGTTAACAACGCGTATGGAAGTGGCAAACTTGAACACGATGACGGCCGCCAACTTCCACCAACCTTCTTCGTTCACACCATTCACCGCCATAGAATTTTTGCTATAAATAGAAATGCAAACTTTCATTGTAAATCATTCCAAATCACTCAGAGAATTGTAATCACAACCTATAGAGTGTGTGTGAGTTTGAGAGTTTTTTTTTTTAGAGTTTTGTAATACTCGTGTAATCTATTCTTGTGAGTAATAGAGTTATTTTTCTCTCAAATTTGTATCTCCTAACGTCCAGGCGATCCACTAGGATCAAGTATGCATTTAATTCCATTAAACACATAAAGTCTAAGTAATCACCGTTAAATACTTAACGGACAAGTAACGATAGTAACGGAAAAAGTCGGGTTGTTACATACAGAGAGGGAGGATATTACTTTCTGTATTAAAAGAGGCATTGGCACAAAATTTTGGAGACACTGATGAGTCTCACCAACAGCGGGCTAGAGTATACATTTTAGCTCTAATGGGCGGCGTTCTATTTTCTGACTCTAATGCGTACGATGTCCCACTGAGCTTTCTGTATAACATCATTGACCTAAGTCCAGGTAGACATATTAGTTGGGGTAGTGCGGGTGATAACGCCATTTTCATACATATATTTTGGGCGTTATCTTGTTCCATTTGCTGGTATTTTGAAGACTTTGATTAAGATATCGAGTTATTTGAGTTTAAAATGAAGAAAGTGTCAAGATATGGTTCGTTGGCTCATTATTGTTGATTTTATTGAAGATATAGCCAAAACGAAGTTAGAGTTGAAGATAAACGTGCCCCGGGTGAAAAAAAAATCAGTTTCCATCGCTTCAGGATGAGGTTTATCACGTTTTGGTCATCGTGATACGTGATGAAGTGCATTAGAACACGACATGGAAAAAGGGCAAACTGACCAATCTGTCGCGTCTGAGGCTGTTATATCGCATCCTGGCCCATCGCGTATCGCGATGGGTTATCGCAGATCGCAACACGAGTCGGTTCCAGTTGTTTTTCCAGCTCCTATAAATAGACGAATTTTACCCCAATTTAGGGCATGCAGTTTTATTTACGAATTTTCTTTCACAGCAACATTAGTTACGAATTTCTTTGTCTTTCTTCATTATTTTATAAGGGTTTAAGCTACAATATCATTCTTGGTTAGTTTTGATCTTAAATTTACTTTATTTGCTTTTAATTTTAATTAAGACAATGTTCATGCTTATTTGTTCTTCTCATTTATTTGTTATTTGCTTTACCATGAGTAGCTAAATATTTAGTATTCGCTTAGATACATGAACCTAGGTGATGGATTGCGATCTTTTGGTTAATGACAATTAATTTAAATTACACAATTTTATGTCTAGCTAAGATCCACCGTTATTAAAGCTTATTGATTGTTAGATCACGGAAGTTATTGATCAACTAATGACAGTTAAATTGATTAATAGCTTTTACTAGATTATTCAACGTGAATAATTTAGGAATACGTGAGATTTTATGAGGGACACCGATAATAAAATTAATCGTATAGTGGTTGAGCTTGAAATTAGTTGCAATAATTGTGAGGTTGTAAGGGACACCAAACCAACCTAAGTTAGATTATAATCTTGAGTAATATCATTGTGAATTGGTTAGTAATTCTAGGTTAACGACAGTTATACTTAGGTTGCTAGTCTTAAACTGTAGGAATCGACAGATAAATACAGTGTCACATCATTGTAATTGTTTACTTAACGAGTTTAACCGAGCAATCCTAGCCTAGGGAATTGTAGCTAAGTGGATACCTTTGTTTCTTATTGAGTTAAGTTTAATTTACTTTCGCGTTTAATCAGTTTTACAACAAAACTCCCCTTTTAAATCTTAGAATAATTAATAGTTCAAGTTTTCAATTACCTGCTCTCTGTGGAACGAACTGGTCAAATACTTGTTTAATTACTACACGAACTGGTTATAGTTGCCTGTATTGTGTGATAATCGATAGGTATTTAGCTAATAATTTAGAGTACGAAATCACACATGAAATTTTTGGCGCCGCTGCCGGGGAGCGGTGTAATTATTGGAAATTTGGTTAAGCTTTTGATTATTCGATCCTTTTATGAGAAGTAATTCTTGCAAAAATTTCCTTTTATGTTATTTTTGTTTGATTTTACGCGCGGTTTTGTTGTGGTGTGATCGCAGGTTAGGTACCAATAACTCTGGAACCGTCTAGTGTTTACTACACACGCAGCAAAGCTAAAGAAGAACAGGAAATCGCCGAGGATTTCGCTGAGTTACCTTTTTATATTCCGGATTTTGAGTATATTAAGGAAGAAGTTAACATGGCTGAAGGAGCAGCAGGACAGACTATGGAAGTATTGATGAAAGCCACAAGGGCTG
The DNA here is from genome assembly GCF_046630445.1 of Rutidosis leptorrhynchoides. Lineage (NCBI taxonomy): Eukaryota > Viridiplantae > Streptophyta > Magnoliopsida > Asterales > Asteraceae > Rutidosis > Rutidosis leptorrhynchoides. Next base: position 503,896,090 of record NC_092335.1, read on the forward strand.
GTAACGGACATGCCATCAGGAAGCCACCAGTCACCACAGATTTTGAAGTCAAGGGACAGATTCTTAATATGATAACTCACCAATGCCAATTCAGAGGTACACCGAAGGAGGATGCATTCGAGCATCTCCGTTCCTTTAAAAGCATTTGCAACTTGTTCAAGATTGCAAATATCGCGGACACAGTTATCTATTTGAGGGTTTTTCCTTGGTCTTTGAAAGATGACGCCAAGGATTGGTTAGACTCATTGCCTGAGGGTGAAATTGATAGTTGGACTACAATGGAAGATAAGTTTTTGCAACGTTTCTTTCCAGCTGCAAAGGCCGCTCAACTGCAGAGCGAAATTAATCATTTTATTCAGAAGCCACATGAGACACTTTATGATGCTTGGACACGGTTCGGAAAAATGTTACGTAATTGTCCTCAACACGGGTTGAACAACTTCAATAAGGTCCAAATTTTCTACAAAGGTGTTAATGTGCCGACAAGGAAAGAACTTGATATTGCTGCAGGTGGTTCATTGATGAAAAAGACTCCGGATGACGCTTATGAAATCATCTCAGATACTGCCACGCATTCGTATGATTGGCATCAAGAATTAGATCTTTCTCGCTCTTCTTATGTTGCTAGTACCGAAACTAATGACGAGCTTGCTGCAGTTAAGGCTCAACTTGCGACTTTTAAGAGACAAATGGAGTCAATGACTAAAGAGATGCACGCTATGAAAGTGGGGTGTGAATTTTGCCAAGGACCGCATCTGACCAAAGATTGTGATCAAGCATCAATGGAGGAACAGGCTAATTATCTGGGTTTTGTTAAGAAGGGTGATTTTGCCCTTAGTGAATTTCCGGGTGGAAGACGGTTTTTCAATCAGGCGAATAACATGGGTGGTAACAATTATCAGAGTGGTAATCAAGTTTACCAAGGTAATCAGGGTTATCAGGGTAATCAGAAGGTATATCCGTACAGGCCGCCTGGGTTTAATAACAGAAATCAGCAAGCACCACCTAGGAATTTCCAGTAGCCTATGCCACCAGTTCAGCAGCCAGAGAATAAGATGCCTCCTTTGGAGGAATTGCTACGGGGTTTTATCATGAAAACGGACGAAAGTATCACTGCTTTGAGGCAAGATGGGGAATCTACAAAACAGCAAGTTAGAAATCAGTAGGCTTCGATTCAGAACTTGGAATGGGATGTGGGGCGTATTGCTCAACCTTTATCAGAGAGACCACCTGGTGCTCTCCCAGCTAATACGCAATCCAATCCCAACAACAAAGTGCCTGCTAGGAATGAGCACGTGAATGCTATAACCACTCGAAGTGGTTTGGTGATTAACAAGGAGACTCCGAAGTCTTCTCATATTGTTTCTTCTAATGTTTTGCAGGTACCTATTAATGAGGAACAAAAGGAGGAAGAGCCCGAGTTAGAAAAGTCGCCTGACGAAGAGAAAAAGGAAGATGATCCGCCGGAGATCATAACTAAATCACCGCCGTTGAAGGAATACAAAGCACCAATTCCTTACCCGAAAGCATTAAAAAGGATAAGCTTGCTAGTCAATATCAGAAATTTGCAAACATGATTAAACAGATTAGCGTGAACATGCCACTCGCGGAAGTACTCCAGGGGATGCCTAACTGGGGTAGAGGAGATCACTTATTTGTTCAATCACCTATCTCTCCCCGGACCCTCACTTATTTTAACAGAACACGGGATAATCGTGTTAATCAGTTTCCAGTGAGTTCTTCTGGCATTGCAGAATCAATCATGTATCCTCCATCTTCCCCAAAACGTCATGATAAACACACTACTTGGGAAGATGATTCAGTTGTCCATGGTGAGCCAGATCTATTTAGAATGAATCTAGATGAAAGAGAGGCTTACAGGCTGGAGATCACTGTACCAGAATTGCTTGAGCAAAGACAAGCAGTTATTAATGAAAGGATACGCCAAGTTAGATTGCTGCATCATCCTCTTGATCAGCCATTCTACATCACTGCCTTGACTTATGGCATTGAAATTGGTGTATATTTAAATAACAGTGGTCAAAGGCTCTCTACTGATGAGGAGAAAGCTCAATTTCAAGAGGCCCACCAGCTGGGAATGGATCTAAGGCAGTATAGTGCTGCCCTTAGAACTAAAGAGGGTAGAAAGATGATTGAGACAGCAAAATCCCTGAAAATTACTGCTGATGATTATCTGTTGGGCTTAGAAGCTGAAAGGAAAAGAAGGGAGGCTGTTGATGCTGAACTCGCTGAGAGGTTAAGGCTTCAGGAAGAATAAGACAAGTTAGCTGCTGAGAGAAAGCAAGAGGCTGATTCCCTCAAATTAGCTAAAGCCATTGTCAAGGAACAGGATAAGGCCTTTGATAAACTAGAAGCTACTGAGAAAGCACCTGTTACTGCTCCTATAGAAACTGACCGGACCATAGAACTATCTAATCATTATTATAGGAGCAGGTATGGTGATGTGACGAACAGAAGATCAAATCCCAGCAAGATCATCAAAGTGCACAGAGGCTCAAAAAGAGCTTTCAATGTCAGCAGGGAGAATAATGTTCAAGAAAGGATAAACTGAAATGAGTTACGATCCTTAGGATTCAGTGAATGGATGGAGATATTGGAGTACTTCATTGGTAAAGCTGAAAGTAGTATTAGAAAGACATTGAAGCCAGAACTCCAAGAGCTCTTAAACAAAGCAACAAAATTTGGGAATGCACCAGTAGTAAACGTAGAAGAAGTACTTTCTCAAAAACCTAAAGGAAAGAAATCTACTGGGGAAGGCCCACAAAGAAGAGATCACATCATTCTACCTCCTCATATCCCTGCATTTGACCCTGCTGATATACCTATCCTATTTCCTGAAGCCCTGGAAAATCAAACAAGAGGAGCTATCTGAAGATGAATTAGATAAAGATAAAGATAGATAGCCCTCTAGTGCTCAAATTGTATCTTTTGTTTATTTCATTTTTCATTATGATATTCTTGTAATTACTGTATATACTCTGTTGTAATGAAAGTGAAATGAGTTTATCTTCAAAATCATATCAAATTATAAGATATAGATAACTCAGCAAAAGATCCCAAAAACAAACTTAAAAGGAACAAATTTACTGCCTATTTTTTATTAGGTTCCTCTGTGCTAGCTTTAGTGTTTTCTCTAAATGTCATAAGTTTTGTCATCATCAAATAGGGGGAGATTGTTGAGTCCCCAAAATGATTAAGGATTTAATTATGACAAAATTGTATTTTTTTTTTTTTGCACTAAAATGTTATGTGCAGCCAGCACAAGTTTGTTTATGTATAGACAGCAAATATTGCTGTGTCAAGTGTTCGGTATGCTGCCTAGTCTACCAGCACAAGGTAGAGTGTATCTTCGAATCAGCACAGGATGAGTACCCAACAATTCAAGAATATCAAGTGACTCAGCATAAGAAGAACCAGTAAACCTGGTAAGCAGCGTACAACACAAGACAGCCACGCTCCATTACAAGCATGGTGGTTTTCTGAGTGGTCTACATCAATTGTACTATTCAACAGAAGTCAAAGACAAAGTTGAACAGGAAAGGACACGCGTCGGTGACTGACAATTGACCTTACAAGACCACATGGGAATAGGACCGACAAGTACAGACATCCTATGTACCAGTGGACAATAGAACCTTTACACGGTTAATAGGACTACTATAAATTGTTGTATCCACTATTGTAACAACTAGTGGTGTGGGTTTATTTATTTAGAGTCCAAAACATGTAATAGCTTTAAGTTTATCCTCATAGCTATACCTAGGTAAATATGTATCAACCAACTATCATTCCGCCAAGGATAGTTGTAATTCTTTGTGATTTAATCAATAAAGAATAACAGTTGAAAAATTACCTTTGACTCTATTTACATTACATTCTTGAATACTAAACTGTGTTTAATTGGTTAGTTAATTAAAAGAAATTGTATTCACCCCCCTCTACAATACTCATGTTGTTATTCAAGGGACCAACATTATGGAATATAGATAACTTAGACAATAGATATCGACAAGTTAAGTACATCGACATGTTACATTAAGCTGATTTTATAAGTTCATATAACCTTTGGACTTTATCTCACGCTTCATCAATATTTAGTAATTAAAAAACTCGAAACCTATTATATATAATTTTACTTTTCAAATGCGTTTTATGATATAACGATTTCCATTATTTTAACCTTTTTAACAAAATGATTCTTAAATATATATTAGTTTTGGAAAACAAAAGTTATCATATTTATTTGATTTTGTACTAAAACATTTTCAGCTTAGAAAGAATTTTATTATCAAAACGTTTTATAAGATACTTTGTTAATGAATTTTGAAGAACTTAATTAAAGCTTTATATTATAAATTACAAATATATATATATATATATATATATATATATATATATATATATATATATATATATATATATATATATATATATATATATATATATATATATGTATATATATATATATATATATGTATATATATATATATATATATATATATATATATGTATATATATATATATATATATATATGTATATATATATATATATGTATATATATATATATATATATATATTTTACAAGTGATTAAATATAATATTAACTAGATACAAAACGTTTTGGTTTAAATTAATATTATCATATGTATATATATAATGAGACGTCGATTTATAGAAGCAAATGATCATAACACTCAAATGTAAAGGTTATACTTTGGGTAATATAGTCTATCGATGATTAAGTCTAATTAATGAAAAAGGGTACTTGCCGCGAAACGTAAATTACTAGTTTTCTCAGCGTACGAGTTAACGTTCGAGAAATTGGAACCGAGACATAAGTCGAACGTAAACATACAAATCATTGGAACTAAAATTATAATTTAACTATACACGTAAATATAATATAATATATAATTAATTATATAAATTAAATATATTATATATAAATTAATATAAACGAGTGTCGGCAGGAGTAAAACAAGCGATGCAAGCTGGACACAGGTGGCCATGCGATTGCCCTTCAAACCATGCGATCGCATGGTAGGAGAGGAGAGGTCAGGTCTATAAAGCTCGCAGTTTTCTCTCGAATTCATTTCATCCATCTTCTTATCTCTCAATCTCTCTGATATAAATATATTATTATTATTATTATTATTATTATTATTATTATTATTATTATTATTATTATTATTATTATTATTATTATTATTATTATTATTATTATTCTGATTAATATTATTATTAATCGTATTATCATTATTGATAGTATTATTATTATTATTATTATTATTATTATTATTATTAGTATACATAAAATACTACGACGAGGTTCTGCTCGCATGGTTTCAAAATGGGTTTTTCGAGAGAGATAGAGCTAAGGAAATTATAGGTTATAGCTAAGGAGGTTATGGGTATTGTTCGGGGGTATGCTCGTGAGGCCAATCTAGTGTTTATCATTTTCGTTGCGTTTACGTACTTTCCTGCAATATTGAATCTCAATATTGATACGTGAGCATTCATATCTTATCTTTTATATATTAATAGTGTATCCCTGACTAGTGCTCGAGTATATATGATTATGCATGCTGGAATGTTTATTTTCGTCATTATATAATTTATGATAAATCATGAATTTAATACATATACTACTGAGATAAGGTATATGATAAGCATGTCGTTGAAAAGCTGTCGAATAATTAATAACTTTTCATTTAGAAGTCGTGTGGTTTCGATGAATGGATTAAAAGATATGACCAACTGAATTATCATTAATTTTTGTATTATTATTAAAAATGATTATTTTTATTACTATCGTCGTTATTATCGTCGTTATTATCTAATAACTATTATTAATATTATTATTATCATTAACGTTGTAAATATAAGTATTATCATTAAAAATTGTTATTGCTATTATTATTACTATCGTTATTATTATTAAAGTTATTGTTAATATTATCATTATTATTATTGTTATTATTAATATTATTATTATTATTATTATTATTAGTATTATCATTAATATTATTATAATATTTATTATTATTATTATCATTATCATTAAAATTAATATTAGTATCATCTAATTATTATAATAATTATTATTATTATTATCATTATTATAAATGCGATTTAAAAGAGGACTAAAAGCTATTAAACAAATTGATTAGGAAATAACGAGTATAAGTATCATGATGAAATTAAAATATTGCATGATATTGATTTAGATAAAAATATCGTTTTCATCATTATTATTATTATTAAAAATATCATTAATATTAAAACTATCATATTCATTAAAATTATCATTTTATTATAAAATATCATTATTATTATCATTTTAGTATTATTATTAAAAATTATCATTTTTAGAATTATTATTGTTATATAAAAATATTATTATTAAAAAGTATCGTTATTATTAAAATTATCATGATTAGAATTATCATTTTATCATAATTGTTATCATCATTAGTAAATATAAATATTGTTATTATTAGTAGTAGAATAATAATAATTATTATTATTACAAAATAATACAACTTTTATTTATTATTATTATCAATATTATCTTATCAAATAAATATGTGATACAAAGATATTTTTACCACACGTAATATAATAATACATACCACTATATTTTTATGATATTAAGTGAACTACATAAACTATATTACTTAAGATATATAAAAGCATATTTTTATCATATATAAAATTTTAATATACATTTTTATTTATTAATAAATGACTTGTATTATTTACTTTAATAAAATCTGATAAATATATTTAAATATATAAAATGACTATTTAAGTTATATAATAAACATGTATTTATTTTTAAAGTCATTTTGGTCAAATTGACTTTTGTTGACTTTTGCATGATAATCTCGAGCATTAGGATTGTGATACACTACGACTTGACCCAAATTGTTAGACAGATATTGACCAACATATATATATATATATATATATATATATATATATATATATATATATATATATATATATATATATACATATATAGGTTCGTGAATCCGAGGTCAACCCTACACTTGTTCAATGACGTCATATGTATTTTTACTATAAGATACAGTATTGTGAGTTTCATTTGCTCCCTTTTTAAATGCTTTTGCAATATATATTTTGAGACTGAGAATACATGCGCTGCTTTTATGAATATTTTATGAAATAGACACAAGTAATCGAAACTACATTCTATGGTTAGATTATCGAACCGAATATGCCCCTTTTTAGCTTGGTAGCCTAAGAATTGGTGTTTATTATAATTGCCACCAATTGACGCGAATCCTAAAGATAGATCTATCGGTCCCAACAAGCCCCATCCGGGTTATGGATGCTTTAGTACTTCAATTTATCGTATCCGATGAGAGTCCCGGAATGATGGGGATATTCTATATGCATCCTGTTAAGGTCAGTTACCAGGTGTTCAATCCATATGAATGATTTTTATGCAGATGCATGATGTTTATGAGAAATGAAATGAAAATCTTGTGGTCAATTAAATTAATGAAAATGATTGTTTATGATAAATTAATGAACTCACCAATCTTTTGGTTGACACTTGAAAGCATGTTTATTCTCAGGTTTGAAAGAAATCTTCCATTGTGCATTTTGCTCATTTTAAAGATATTACTTGGAGTCATTCCTGGCATATTTCAAAAGACGTTGCATTCGAGTCATTGAGTTCAATAAAGATCATTATTAAGTAAATGACAGATTAAGTCATCTATAGTTAGGATATATTATGAAATGGTATGCATACCTGTCAACTTTCGATGTAATGAAAGGTTGTCTTTTAAAAATGAATGAAATATTTGTAAAATGTATCATATAGAGGTCAAACGCCTCGCAATGTAACCATATGTTATTGTATTCGTCCTTATGGATTAGGACGGGTCGTCTCAAATACGCCACTATATTTTTTGTAATTCCAAACCCGCACCACACACCAAGCAGCACACCGTGCTTGGTGCGTGGTGCGAGTTGCGTGTAACCTTACACTTGGTATGGAAATGACCCTTTAAAAATCTCGATATAACAAACTTTTTCACCTTGATATATAGTGCTTTAGTCAGGTACCTTTAAGTATAGGACCCCATATATTTTTAAAATCTAAGGTTTTTTTAGAGGTAAACACCTGCTAAATAACCCTTAAAATATAATTAGCTTCGAAAATTTTCTTTAGGCCCCCATTGAATTTTCATCCTAGAGTCGCCAATGGTGATAAAGTCTGTGTGCATCTATATATGAAATTTGAAATTTGTTTAAACAGCCAATATTCACGATAAAAACATTGGTCAGCAACGTTTCTTCAAGATTCATTTCTAAATCACTATATATCACTCACATGGTACGTATTGTTGTAAACAGATTTCATAACCACTTCTACAAGTATAACTGACACATCAATAAAAGATAACATGAAACGCGTGTGACGTGGAACCAGGTTGAGTATATGAACTGGGCCGAAAGATACAATGGGATTAAGGAGTACACACAACAGTTATATTTGTTTTCCTTTTATGTTTGAATAAGAGTTTGAATTTAATTCAAACTAGTAGTTGTTTTGTAGTAGGGTTATCCTTGTTCCCTATTTTTTTTTTTTTTTTTTTTTTTAGAACGACAATTTTGACATCGAATTCTCTCATTTGCCAGAAACTCCTCGCATCATTCGCGCAAAGCGTACCCGGAATGCTTTAGGTTAACTGCTTGGCCCGCACAGAATGTAGGATATCAGAGACACAACATTGGAGAAAACTCCCCCCTCAGGATTTGAACCGGTACCTATTTTTTCAAGAATGCGGACCCACAACCAACTGAGGCTTTTTACCACTCAACCAATAGTTCGGTGGTTATCCTTGTTTCCTATAAATAGCTGTACTCTTTAAATTCAATGATACCGTATTTTTCTTTCCCATAAAAACCAATATACATAAAAACATGAAACTCAGTCAATAATATGTCACATCTTCACGAAAATCAAAGATCTTTTACAGGCATGAATTAAAAGAAAACAAATATGAAAGATTTGCTATTTTCGAAATGAAGAAACAAAAAGGATTGAAAAACATACGCAAGCAGAAGGTTCAAACAAATTCAATCCGACAAGATTCTGATACACGAGGGATGATGTTTAGCCATTGCTCACGCGAAAAAGAATATTTTTCACCGATTGTCAATTTCTCCAGCATATTCGCATGTTTCAGTAGATAACTTAATACGGCAAACTCTTCCACCGTTGAATTAGGAACTATAAAAATTTCCTTTAACTTAAAACGTAGACAAGCAGGTGCCTCCTCATTTGGTAGGTTCCATATCGATATGAATGATAGAAGCCCCTAACGATGAACAAACAAATAGTCAATATTAATGCTTTAAAATAAAAAAGCAGTGTTTACAAGTGCGTTATGAGATTTATTATAGGAGAATCCAAGATTAGATTAATTAGTACTCAGTAATAATTTAGGCAAAACTACGAGTCATTTAGTTAACAATGAAAGTCAAAACATCACTTTTCTTCTTCTTGTTGTTGCAAAATTTTGTCAATATGCTCAAGGTAATCAGGCATAAAATTACATTAGGAAAGGAAATATACTCAAGATTGGGCATATTATTTAACAAAACCAGCAACGGATTCCATTCCCGAGCAATTTCAAGTTTAACCAAGTTAGGGAACATGGGCAGGTTTGAAGGCCGAATGCCACCAAGTCCAAGAGCCTGCATGCATAAACAAAACACTATATAGACATTAGCATCCCGAAGCATAACTTAAATGCACAATATTTATACCTAGAACAATCGACTGAAAGTCTTGATTTGATTAGAAATTTGATGAATAATTATAAGTTGAACATACCGATAAAGATTCACGAGTCAATGTCAGTATTTTGATGGATGAGACGCATCTCAAGAGTTGAATAACATTGTCAGACCGGTTATTGTTTATGTGAGCTTCAACAAGAGATGCAGGATTCATCAAACTGTACCTTCTGAAATAACAAGACATAAAGTGAAGGTATTCAAGTTTAGGAGCATCAATCACCGACTCACCATACTTTTTAAACTCACTTCTCCTGATCGTTAATCTTCTCGACCAGCATTTTTTGCTCAGCCAGCTACACAACAACAGCCAGCAGAAATAACAAACCTTGATGTTGATGATGTTAAGGGGGAGAATCTTGCTTATTGTTCCCTATCTGCCTCCACAAGAACCATTATCAACACAAGAACCATCAGCTAAACCCATTCCAATCGATAGACAAAGGGTAAAATCTGCTCCCAAGGACAATCAGCCCCTAAGAAAAGGACCCCTATTTGAGGCAGCTGATGAAGATACTGTGGCAGGTGTGCCAGCTGATACTAATCAGTCAGCTGGTACTGAAGACACAGCAAAGAGTGTTGTGATAGAAGACCCAGCCAGAAGTGTGCTGTTGGGTGCTACAAGTGTTGAAGACCCAGCAAAGGTGGTTGAGCTGGGTGCTATTCAAGATGATGATACGGCTAATCCTGCTGACTTTACAGTCTGGGGTAGAGGAGATCACTTATTTGTTCAATCACCTATCTCTCCCCGGACCCTCACTTATTTAAACAGAACACAGGATAATCGTGTTAATCAGTTTCCAGTGAGTTCTTCTGGCATTGCAGAATCAATCATGTATCCTCCATCTTCCCCAAAATGTCATGATAAACACACTACTTGGGAAGATGATTCAGTTGTCCTTGGTGAGCGAGATCTATTTAGAATGAATCCAGATGAAATAGAGGCTTACAGGCTGTAGATCACTGTACCAGAATTGCTTGAGCAATAACAAGCAGCTATTAATGAAAGGATACGCCAAGTTAGATTGCTGCATCATCCTCTTGATCAGCCATTCTACATCACTGCCTTGACTTATGGCATTGAAATTGGTGTATATTTAAATAACAGTGGTCAAAGGCTCTCTACTGATGAGGAGAAAGCTCAATTTCAAGAGGCCCACCAGCTGGGAATGGATCTAAGGCAGTATCGTGCTGCCCTTAGAACTAAAGAGGGTAGAAAGATGATTGAAATAGCAAAATCCCTGAAAATTACTGCTGATGATTATCTATTGGGCTTAGAAGCTGAAAGGCAAAGAAGGGAGGCTGTTGATGCTGAACTCGCTGAGAGGTTAAGGCTTAAGGAAGAATAACACAAGTTGGCTACTGAGAGAAAGCAAGAGGCTGAGTCCCTCAAATTAGCTAAAGCCATTGTCAAGGAACAGGATAAGGCCTTTGATAAACTAGAAGCAGCTGAGAAAGCACCTGTTACTGCTCCTATAGAAACTGACCGGACCATAGAACTATCTGATCATTATTATAGGAGCAGGTATGGTGATGTGATGAACAGAAGATCAAATCCCAGCAAGATCATCAAAATGTACAGAGGCTCAAAAAGAGCTTTCAATGTCAGCAGGGAGAATAATGTTCAAGAAAGGATAAACTAAGATGAGTTACGATCCTTAGGATTCAGTGAATGGATGGAGATATTGGAGTACTTCATTGGCAAAGCTGAAAGTGGTATTAAAAAGACATTGAAGCCAGAACTCCAAGAGCTCTTCAACAAAGCAACAAAATTTGGGAATGCACCAGTAGTAAACGTAGAAGAAGTACTTTCTCAAAAACCTAAAGGAAAGAAATCTATTGGTGAAGGCCCACAAAGAAGAGATCACATCATTCTACCTCCTCATATCCCTGTATTTGACCCTGCTAATATACCTATCCTATTTCCTGAAGCCTAGAAAATCAAACAAGAGGAGCTATCTGAAGATGAATTAGATAAAGATAAAGATAGATAGCCCTCTAGTGCTCAAATTGTATCTTTTGTTTATTTCATTTTTCATTATGATATTCTTGTAATTACTGTATATACTCTGTTGTAATGAAAGTGAAATGAGTTTATCTTCAAAATCATATCAAATTACAAGATATAGATAACTCAGCAAAAGATCCCAAAACAAACTTAAAAGGAACAAATTTACTGCCCATTTTTCATTAGGTCCCTCTGTGCTAGCTTTAGTGTTTTCTCTAAATGTCATAAGTTTTGTCATCATCAAATAGGGGGAGATTGTTGAGTCCCCAAAATGATTAAGGATTTAATTATGACAAAACTGTATTTTATTTGCACTAAAATGTTATGTGCAGCCATCACAAGTTTGTTTATGTATAGACAGCAAATATTGTTGTGTCAAGTGTTCGGTATGCTGCCTAGTCTACCAGCACAAGGTAGAGTGTATCTTCGAATTAGCACAGGATGAGTACCCAGCAATTCAAGAATATCAAGTGACTCATCATAAGAAGAACCAGTAAACCTGGTAAGCAGCATACAACACAAGACAGCCATGCTCCATTACAAGCATGGTGGTTTTCTGAGTGGTCTACATCAATTGTATTATTCAACAGAAGTCAAAGACAAAGTTGAACAGGAAAGGACACGCGTCGGTGACTGACAATTGACCTTACAAGACCACGTGGGAATGCAGAAGTTTAACGCATGTGCAGACATGTGCTATACTTTGTCAATGCCTAGGGAACACAACATTCTATTTGTTTAAACGAATAGTGGTGTCAAACCAAATTGGGGTGTTCCTGCAAATAGCTACCAAAGAGGAAAGAGGAGAGCACGCTCTCTGATGCAGTTGTCCCCACAAGTACAGACATCTTATGTACCAGTGGACAATAGAACCTTTACACGGTTAATAGGACTACTATAAATTGTTGTATCCACTATTGTAACAACTAGTGGTGTGGGTTTATTTATTTAGAGTCCAAAATGTGTAATAGCTTTAAGTTTATCCTCATAGCTATACCTAGGTAAATATGTATCAACCAACTATCATTCCGCCAAGGATAGTTGTAATTCTTTGTGATTTAATAAATAAAGAAAAACAGTTGAAAAATTACCTTTGACTCTATTTACATTACATGCTTGAATACTAAACTGTGTTTAATTGGTTAGTTAATTAAAAGAAATTGTATTCACCCCCCTCTACAATACTCATGTTGTTAATCAAGGGAGCAACATTATGGAATATAGATAACTTAGACAATAGAAATCGACAAGTTAAGTAAATCGACATGTTACATTAAGCTGATTTTATAAGTTCATATAACCTTTGGACTTTATCTCACACTTCATCAATATTTAATAATTTAAAAACTTGAAACCCATTATATATAATTTTACTTTTCAAATATGTTTTATGATATAACAATTTCCATTATTTTAACCTTTTTAACAAAATGATTCTTAAATATATATTAGTTTTGGAAAACAAAAGTTATCATATTTATTTGATTTTGTACTAAAACATTTTCAGCTTAGAAAGAATTTTATTATCAAAACGTTTTATAAGATACTTTGTTAATGAATTTTTAAGAACTTAATTAAAGCTTATATATATATATATATATATATATATATATATATATATATATATATATATATATATATATATATATATATATATATATATATATAGTGTTTCAAAAACGTAAACGTAATACGACATAATTTTTTTTTCTATTATTTAAACGATTATAAATGAACGTTGAGATATAATTACTTTTGAAAAACTAAAATATTATATTACTAAATAAATATTTCGATCTTATACAATATGTACAAATTTATATTGAGAATATATATATATATATATATATATATATATATATATATATATATATATATATATATATATATATATATATATATATATTACAAGTGATTAAATATAATATTAACTAGATACAAAACGTTTTGGTTTAAATTAATATTATCATATGTATATATATAACGAGACGTCAATTTATAGAAGCAAATGACCACAACACTCAAATGTAAAGGTTTTACCTTAGGTAATATAGTCTATCGATGATTAAGTCTAATTAATGAAAAAGGGTACGTGCCACGAAACGTAAATTACTAGTTTTCTCAGCGTACGAGTTAACGTTCGAGAAATCGGAACTGAGACATAAGTCGAACGTAAACGTACAAATCATTATAACTAAAATTATAATTTAACTATACAAGTAAATATAATATAATATATAATTAATTATATAAATTAAATATATTATATATAAATTAATATAAACGAGTGTCGGCAGGAGTAAAACAAGCGATGCAAGCTGAACACAGGTGGCCATGCGATCGCATGGCCAATTGCCCTTCAAACCATGCGATCGCATGGCAGGAGAGGAGAGGTTAAGTCTATAAAGCTCGCAGTTTTCTCTCGAATTCATTTCATCCATCTTCTTATCTCTCAATCTCTCTGATATTATTATTATTACTATTATTATTATTATTATTATTATTATTATTATTATTATTATTATTATTATTATTATTATTATTATTATTATTATTATTATTATAATTATTATTCTGATTAATATTATTATTAATCGTATTATCATTATTGATAGTATTATTATTATTAGTTAGTATACATAAAATACTACGACGAGGTTCTGCTCGCATGGTTTCAAAATGGGTTTTTCGAGAGAGATAGAGCTAAGGAAATTATAGGTTATAGCTAAGGAGGTTATGGGTATTGTTCGGGGGTATGCTCGTGAGGCCAATATAGTGTTTATCATTTCCGTTGCGTCTACGTACTTTCCTGCAATATTGAATCTCAATATTGATACGTGAGCATTCAAATCTTATCTTTTATATATTAATAGTGTATCCCTGACTAGTGCTCGAGTATATATGATTATGCATGCTAGAATGTTTATTTTCGTCGTTATATAGTTTATGATAAATCATGAATTTAATACATATACTACTGAGATAAGTATATGATATGCATGTCGTTGAAAAGCTGTCGAAAAATTAATAACTTTTCATTTAGAAGTCGTGTGGTTTCGATGAACGGATTAAAAGATATGACCAACTGAATTATCATTAATTTTCGTATTATTATTAAAAATGATTATTGTTATTACTATCGTCGTTATTATCGTCGTTATTATCTAATAACTATTATTAATATTATTATTATTATCATTATCGTTATCCGAGGTCAACCCTACACTTGTTCAATGCCGTCATATATATATATACTTAATATATATATATATATATATATATATATATATATATATATATATATATATATATATATATATATATATATATATATATATATATATATATATATATATATATATATATATATATATATATATATATATATACTTAATATAGGTTCGTGAATCCGAGGTCAACCCTACACTTGTTCAATGCCGTCATATGAATTTTTACTATAAAATACAGTATTGTGAGTTTCATTTGCTTCCTTTTTAAATGCTTTTGCAATATATATTTTGGGATTGAGAATACATGCGCTGATTTTATGAATATTTTATGAAATAGACACAAGTAATCGAAACTACATTCTATGGTTAGATTATCGAACCGAATATGCCCCTTTTTAGCTTGGTAGCCTAAGAATTGGTGTTTATTATAATTGCCACCAATTGACGCGAATCCTAAAGATAGATCTATCGGGCCCAACATGTAGCGACCCCGACAAATCGTCAAATGACGGCGTCATCTACGTATGGTCCCATTACATGGTCGTAAGTCTTTATAACAAAGTTTGACCGAAAAGTATGTCGCATTCATTTCATAAATAAGGGTGTTTCAAAGTTTACAAAAGTAGTTTCCATAACAAGTACATAACAATGTTTAAAGTTCATGAAACACATGCGACACGATTAAAAGTAGTCAAAAAGACGCTCCACGTATGCAAGTATACTCGACATCCAATGCAAGTATCAACTAGTATGAGCGGAAGCATGTATCACCTAAGTTCAAGGACCTGAGAAAAACATAGAGAATCTGTCAACGAAAACGTTGGTGAAATCATAGGTTTAAACAAGTAAATGAGTAATAGTAAGTTGAACCACAAGATTTGCAACATCGATAAAGCCATAGTACATTCTAAAAGTTAATATTCACGAGCACCCAATTATCAAAGCTTAACGTTCCGTCCGTTGAATACCCCATCAATTAGTGCTAGAACAACACTGTTCCCGAAAATATATTTCATTCGTAAACGGTAGCGAACCGTTTGAATGAGGGTTTGTCAAACCCATATGGCCATATAACATAAGTTCTCGCTTACACCATCTGATGTAACTAATGATAATCGGATTGGGGATTTTCGTTCTAAACTCGTATGTAGAATGTTTGTTTTCCCGTTCTTGTGTTCACTTAGTTCAAAAGAATCGTTTATGTTTTCTCATCCCAAAAGTAAGTTTAAAAGAGTAAAAGTGGGACTATGATCTCACCTTGTATGCACGAACCAAAAAGTACTTCGACAAGTAACGTGTGCAAAGAACAATGCTAGTCTTGACCTAAACAAATAGGTTGTATTAATAACGGTAAACACGATAGGTCAAAGATGTTCAATTAGTCCTATGGCTCGACACGACTCGATTAAGTAGCATGTGAAGCAAATTGTCAAGTTTCAAGCAAGATACAAGTATATAAACAAGTTAGGAAGGTTGCAAAAATCATTTGGTTAAGTTTGACAAAAAGTCAAACTTTGGTCGGTCAAAGTCAACGAAAGTCAACACGTTCGGGTCGGGTCCCAAACTATTTTTCTAAGCTTAGAAGTCATATATGAGCATGTTGGCCAAGTTACATGTTAATCGGAGGTGCGTAGCATAGCAAACATTATTCGAAAATTGACCAAGTTGGACAGAATCTGTCCAGGCCATTCGGCGCGCCGCGCGGGGGGTATGGCGCGCCGCGCCACCCTGCTGCTTCAGCTATTTTTCTGCTTTTTAATTATGCACGAACCAAAACCAATTCTAACACAATTTTTGACCCGCAAACACTTATAACGCCTATCATACATCGTTGGAAAGGTAATTTGACGAGGAAAGCAACTAAACACATATCATCAATCAAACTTGCACTTCTAACAACCAAAAATCGCATTTAATGTTCCATAATCAATGCATTCAAGTCAATATTGAAATTTAATGATTCGGTAACCAAATTACATGAACGATATGCCGTTTCGTAGGTAATTAAGCATACAACACAACCTAACACTTACAATTAACATTCATGTCATTTAATGCATCAAAGATTCATTCTTAGTTCATGAAACCCCAACCAAAAATCACCAAATTTCATAATCAAGTTTAAGGGGTTTCCTTGGTCAATCTTTACATCATAATGAAGCTAGTAACACTAGGAACAAGATTAAAACATGAAGTCTTAGCATCTAACAACATATGAACACTTAAAATTCAAGATTAAACATGTTAACTTTCCATATGAACTAGTTACTTCAAAATATCGAAATCAAGCATACAAATCACATAAACAAACTAAACTTGAGCCATAGACACTAATTAACAAACTTATAACTTAAAAATCTCAAGAACACAAAGATTAGTGATTTTAGAGAGTTACCCAAATTTGATGAGGTTGGTATGGAATCGAAGAGGAGATCACGAGGAGTTCAAATATGTAAACGGTTTGGAATGAATCCTTCTTGAATGATTTTAGATGATGATTTGCTTTTTGGAGAATTTGAGAAAAATGGAGAAGTATGAAAAGAAAAGAAGAAAGAAAATGAAAATGGGGAGGATAAGGGGGTTGACTAGTCAAAAGCTAGTCACTTCTTTGGCTTTGTGGCGGAACTAGTCCCTCGAGTTCGGTTGCGGGTGCGTTAAATTACCTAGACATGATAATTTAAAACGCGTATTAACGGGAGATGTTAAAAACATATAACGGAGTTTAAAATAGTTAAACGGAAAAGTAAACGGAAAAAGGCGGGATGTTACATTACCTACACCTTAAAAGAAATTTCGTCCCGAAATTTAAGTAGGCGTAGTAGTCGTTGTTTCTTCCTCGAGATCTTGCGTTTCCGAATTCACGAATAGATGAGGATACTTCCTTTGCATTTGATCTTGTCTTTCCCAAGTAAACTCGGGTCCCCTTTTGGCGTTCCAACGGACTTTAACAATCGGGATTCGGCTTTGTTTCAATGTCTTGACGGAGGTGTCCACAATTTCAACCGGTTCCTCCACGAAATGAAGTTTGTCATCAATGGTAAGCTCCTCTAGAGGAATGACGATATCGGGTTCGGCAAGACACTTTTTCAAGTTGGATACATGGAAGGTAGGATGAACGGAACTCAGTTGGGGCGGAAGGTCTAAACGATAAGCAACGGTTCCAATACGCTCCAAGATTTCGAAAGGACCAATATACCGCGGATTTAGCTTCCCGCGTTTCCCAAAACGGATTACACCCTTCCAAGGTGCGACTTTTAACATTACTCGGTCCCCGACTTGGAATTCAAGATCGTTGCGTCGTTTGTCGGTATAGCTCTTTTGACGACTTCGGGCCGTCCTAAGCCTATCTCGGATTTGAACGATTTTCTCGGTGGTTTCGTGAATGAGTTCGGGTCCGGTGATTTGCACGTCGCCTACCTCGGCCCAACAAAGAGGTGAACGACATTTACGGCCATATAGCGCTTCAAAGGGTGCGGCTTTAATACTCGCGTGATAACTATTGTTGTAAGAGAACTCGGCGAGAGGTAAGTGCTTGTCCCAAGCTTTTCCGAAATCAACCACGCAAGCTCGTAACATGTCCTCTAAGGTTTGAATTGTACGTTCGCTTTGTCCATCGGTTTGAGGATGATATGCGGTGCTCATGTCTAAACGCGTTCCCAACGCTTCTTGCAATGTACGCCAAAATCTAGAAACGAAACGGCCATCTCGGTCGGAGATAATCGATAAAGGTACACCGTGTCGGGCTACGATCTCCTTAATGTAAAGTTGTGCAAGTTTCTCCATTTTGTCCGTTTCTTTCATGGCCAGGAAGTGTGCGGATTTGGTGAGACGGTCAACAATAACCCAAATGGTATCATAACCGCCCGTCGTTTTTGGTAGCTTGGTGATAAAATCCATCGTTATCCTTTCCCACTTCCATTGCGGGATCTCGGGTTGTTGAAGTAGTCCGGACGGTCTTTGGTGTTCGGCTTTGACTTTGGAACATGTCAAACACTTGGAAACATACGAAGCTACGTCCCTTTTTATGTTCGGCCACCAATATAGTTGTTTAAGGTCGTGGTACATCTTATTGGCACCGGGGTGAATCGAGTATCGTGACTTATGGGCTTCATCTAAAATAAGGCTTCGTAGGTCCCCATAACTAGGCACCCAAATCCTTCCGGCGTAATATCGGAGTCCGGTCTCCCTAATTTCGAATCGAGAGACGAGAATGTTCAAGAGCTCGTGTGAAAGGTTTTCATCCTTGAGAGCCTCATCTTGGGCTACCCGAATTTGGCTATTAAGGTTGGTGTGAATGGTGATGTTTAAGGCTCGGACACGAAGAGGCACCGCTCTTTCTTTTCGACTCAAAGCATCGGCTACTACATTTGCCTTCCCGGGATGGTAACGAAGCTCGCAATCGTAATCGTTTAAGGTTTCAATCCACCTTCGTTGTCTCATGTTTAGTTGCTTTTGATCGAAAATGTGTTGGAGACTTTTGTGGTCGGTAAAGATAGTACTCTTGGTTCCATAAAGATAGTGTCTCCACATTTTAAGTGCAAAGACAACGGCTCCGAGTTCGAGATCATGTGTCGTATAGTTTCGTTCATGAATTTTGAGTTGTCGAGAAGCATAAGCAATGACTTTCGTTCGTTGCATCAATACACACCCAAAACCATGTTTTGAGGCATCGCAATATACAACAAAGTCATCATTGCCTTCGGGAAGTGACAAGATAGGAGCGGTGGTTAGCTTCGTTTTCAAGATTTGGAATGCGGATTCATGTTCGGTCGCCCAAATGAATTTCTTTCCCTTGTGAGTCAATGCGGTTAGAGGACGTGCAACCAAAGAGAAGTTTTCGATGAATCTACGATAGTACCCGGCGAGACCCAAAAATTGACGAATGTGAGTAGGAGTAGTAGGAGTCTCCCATTTGCTAATGGCTTCGATTTTCGATGGATCGACTTTAATACCTTGGTCACTTACAACATGACCAAGAAATTGAACTTCCTTTAACCAAAATTCACACTTGGAGAATTTGGCATAGAGTTGTTCTTGTCTTAAAAGTTCAAGCACAAGTCGGAGATGTTGTTCGTGCTCTTCTTCATTTTTAGAATAGATCAATATGTCATCGATGAACACAATAACGAATTTATCGAGATACGGTTTGCACACGCGGTTCATAAGATCCATGAACACCGCCGGTGCGTTAGTGAGACCAAATGGCATGACAAGGAATTCATAACTACCATAACGAGTTCGGAAAGCGGTTTTGGAGACATCTTCCCCCTTAACCCTCAATTGATGATAACCCGAGCGGAGATCGATTTTCGAATATACACAAGACCCTTGTAGTTGATCAAAGAGGTCATCGATGCGAGGAAGAGGATATCGGTTCTTAACCGTCAATTTATTTAGTTCGCGATAATCAATGCACATTCGTAGGGATCCGTCTTTCTTTTTAACAAACAAAATCGGAGCGCCCCAAGGTGAATGGCTAGGTTGGATAAAACCACGATCAAGTAGTTCTTGGATTTGACTTTGCAATTCTTGCATTTCAGATGGAGCGAGTCTATATGGTGCACGCGCTACGGGTGCGGCTCCTGGAATAAGATCGATTTGGAATTCAACCGGTCGATGAGGTGGAAGACCCGGTAATTCGTCGGGAAATACATCGGAAAAGTCACTAACAATTGGCACATCTTTGATGAGCTTTTCGTCGGCCTCGACTTTCTTAACGTGAGCAAGAATCGCGAAACAACCCTTGCGAAGTAGTTTTCGAACTTTAAGGCACGAAACGAGATTGAGTCCGGTGCAATTTTTGTCACCATAGACAATCAATGGTTCACCATTCTCGATAGGAATTCGGATTGCGTGAAGATCGCAAAGAATGTGAGATTTATTTTTGACCATCCAATTCATACCGATTATTACATCAAAACTCCCTAGTTCCATGGGTATCAAGTCAATTTCAAATTTATTACCCAAAATGTTTAAAGTACACCCCCGGTAATACGTGTCGGCACTTAAGAGTTTTCCGTCGGCCACTTCGATGGAATAAGTAGTATCTAAAGGGTGTGGTGGAGTGCTAAGGGTAGGGGCTAAAGTCTTGGACACAAAACATTTATCGGCACCCGAATCGAATAAGCAAGTAACATAAGAGTTGTTGAGAAGAAACGTACCCGTGACTAGTTCATTGTCATCTCGGGCTTCCTCGGTGTTGATGTTAAAGGCTCGGCCTCGGTTGTTGGGGTTGGTTTTCTTTTTCGGGCATTCGTTCTTATAATGGCCCGTTTGGCCACATTCATAACAAGTGACCGTCCTTGGAGGATTGGGCCCCTTTCGAGCGACGGGGGCGGTGCTTGTGCAATTGTTGGCCCTATGACCAACTCCTTGGCAACGGTGACAAATTAGCTTGTTACATTCGCCGTAATGATGTTTGTGGCACTTGTTGCACAAAGGTAAGTTTCCGACATAGCCCTTCTTGCCGTCGTTGTTGAAGGGCTTTTTGGTGAAGGTGTTGTTGTTGTAGTTAGTTGATGGAGTGGCTTCCCATTTCCTTTTGTTGCCACCCGACTTGTCCTCGGCTTTAGGAGCCGGCGCTACGATTTCGTCAACCGTTTCAATTAGTTGGCGAGCCATGTTCATAGCGGCTTGATGAGTAGTGGGTTTGGATGACATCACCCCTTGTTTGATGCTTTTTGGAAGACCGAGCATGTAGAGCTCAATCCTTTGAGATTCGGGGTTAACAAGATTAGGACACATCAAGGATAGTTCGGCGAAGCGTTGATTATAAGCCTTAAGATCGTTTCCGACCGCTTTCAAAGCTCTTAGTTCTTCCTCGAGCTTTCGGGTTTCTTCGCGCGGAAAGTATTCGACAATCATCTTTTCTTTCAAATCGGCCCAAGAGAGGGCATGAGCTTCATCGGTACCCACCGATTGAACATAGGTGTTCCACCAAGTGAGAGCAACACCGGAGAACGTGTGGGTGGAGTATTTGACTTTGTCTTGATCCCGACAACCGCTTATGCTAAAGACGGCCTCGGTTTGTTCAAACCAACGAGTAAGCACAACCGGTCCACCGGTTCCATCATAAGTGTGAGGTTTGCACCCCATGAAAGCTTTGTAGGAGCATCCCTCGTTTGAGTTACCGGCCCCATTGTTGTTGTTGTTGTTGTTGTGGTTGTTGTTATTGTTATTGTTGTTGGAAGAGTGACCGGCCATGGCCGCATCTACGGCGGTAGCTATCATCCGTTCGAGAGCTTGTTCGGGAGTTTCATTGCGGCGTACACGACGAGGAGCCATTGTTCCTTCAAGACACAAGAATATCATTGATTAGTATTCTCAATAATACTAACCGTGATATAGAATAAAGATAAAGAAAGAGATTTTTTTCTTTTCTTTTTTTTTTTTTTTTTTTTTTTTTTTTTTTTTTACTCGCCTTAAATTCTTTATGTCATAATGTCGGAACGTTCATACGAGTCACCGTAATATAATCCCGGAAATTATATTACCCTGATTCATATGTGCATTTGACATTATTCTATAAAGTCAAGGTGGCGTGTCAATCGAATTAAACAACGTGAGATTTAGATAGGTTAAGAGTAGATATGAGTAAGAGAGTTCGAGTATAAATGCACAAATAGTCAAGTAATTCCTACGTCAAGTCTATATGCCGGTTGTAGTCTAGACTCACCAATGTACCCTAAGACTCGGGGTTGACACCAATGAACTCTAAATCCCTACAACCAAAGCTCTGATACCACTTGTAGCGACCCCGACAAATCGTCAAATGACGGCGTCATCTACGTATGGTCCCATTACATGGTCGTAAGTCTTTATAACAAAGTTTGACCGAAAAGTATGTCGCATTCATTTCATAAATAAGGGTGTTTCAAAGTTTACAAAAGTAGTTTCCATAACAAGTACATAACAATGTTTAAAGTTCATGAAACACATGCGACACGATTAAAAGTAGTCAAAAAGACGCTCCACGTATGCAAGTATACTCGACATCCAATGCAAGTATCAACTAGTATGAGCGGAAGCATGTATCACCTAAGTTCAAGGACCTGAGAAAAACATAGAGAATCTGTCAACGAAAACGTTGGTGAAATCATAGGTTTAAACAAGTAAATGAGTAATAGTAAGTTGAACCACAAGATTTGCAACATCGATAAAGCCATAGTACATTCTAAAAGTTAATATTCACGAGCACCCAATTATCAAAGCTTAACGTTCCGTCCGTTGAATACCCCATCAATTAGTGCTAGAACAACACTGTTCCCGAAAATATATTTCATTCGTAAACGGTAGCGAACCGTTTGAATGAGGGTTTGTCAAACCCATATGGCCATATAACATAAGTTCTCGCTTACACCATCTGATGTAACTAATGATAATCGGATTGGGGATTTTCGTTCTAAACTCGTATGTAGAATGTTTGTTTTCCCGTTCTTGTGTTCACTTAGTTCAAAAGAATCGTTTATGTTTTCTCATCCCAAAAGTAAGTTTAAAAGAGTAAAAGTGGGACTATGATCTCACCTTGTATGCACGAACCAAAAAGTACTTCGACAAGTAACGTGTGCAAAGAACAATGCTAGTCTTGACCTAAACAAATAGGTTGTATTAATAACGGTAAACACGATAGGTCAAAGATGTTCAATTAGTCCTATGGCTCGACACGACTCGATTAAGTAGCATGTGAAGCAAATTGTCAAGTTTCAAGCAAGATACAAGTATATAAACAAGTTAGGAAGGTTGCAAAAATCATTTGGTTAAGTTTGACAAAAAGTCAAACTTTGGTCGGTCAAAGTCAACGAAAGTCAACACGTTCGGGTCGGGTCCCAAACTATTTTTCTAAGCTTAGAAGTCATATATGAGCATGTTGGCCAAGTTACATGTTAATCGGAGGTGCGTAGCATAGCAAACATTATTCGAAAATTGACCAAGTTGGACAGAATCTGTCCAGGCCATTCGGCGCGCCGCGCGGGGGGTATGGCGCGCCGCGCCACCCTGCTGCTTCAGCTATTTTTCTGCTTTTTAATTATGCACGAACCAAAACCAATTCTAACACAATTTTTGACCCGCAAACACTTATAACGCCTATCATACATCGTTGGAAAGGTAATTTGACGAGGAAAGCAACTAAACACATATCATCAATCAAACTTGCACTTCTAACAACCAAAAATCGCATTTAATGTTCCATAATCAATGCATTCAAGTCAATATTGAAATTTAATGATTCGGTAACCAAATTACATGAACGATATGCCGTTTCGTAGGTAATTAAGCATACAACACAACCTAACACTTACAATTAACATTCATGTCATTTAATGCATCAAAGATTCATTCTTAGTTCATGAAACCCCAACCAAAAATCACCAAATTTCATAATCAAGTTTAAGGGGTTTCCTTGGTCAATCTTTACATCATAATGAAGCTAGTAACACTAGGAACAAGATTAAAACATGAAGTCTTAGCATCTAACAACATATGAACACTTAAAATTCAAGATTAAACATGTTAACTTTCCATATGAACTAGTTACTTCAAAATATCGAAATCAAGCATACAAATCACATAAACAAACTAAACTTGAGCCATAGACACTAATTAACAAACTTATAACTTAAAAATCTCAAGAACACAAAGATTAGTGATTTTAGAGAGTTACCCAAATTTGATGAGGTTGGTATGGAATCGAAGAGGAGATCACGAGGAGTTCAAATATGTAAACGGTTTGGAATGAATCCTTCTTGAATGATTTTAGATGATGATTTGCTTTTTGGAGAATTTGAGAAAAATGGAGAAGTATGAAAAGAAAAGAAGAAAGAAAATGAAAATGGGGAGGATAAGGGGGTTGACTAGTCAAAAGCTAGTCACTTCTTTGGCTTTGTGGCGGAACTAGTCCCTCGAGTTCGGTTGCGGGTGCGTTAAATTACCTAGACATGATAATTTAAAACGCGTATTAACGGGAGATGTTAAAAACATATAACGGAGTTTAAAATAGTTAAACGGAAAAGTAAACGGAAAAAGGCGGGATGTTACACAACAAGCCCCATCCGGGTTATGGATGCTTTAGTACTTCAATTTATCATATCCGATGAGAGTCCCGGAATGATGGGGATATTCTATATGCATCCTGTTAAGGTCAGTTACCAGGTGTTCAATCCATATGAATGATTTTTATGCAGATGCATTATGTTTATGAGAAATGAAATGAAAATCTTGTGGTCTATTAAATTAATGGAAATGATTGTTTATGATAAATTAATGAATTCACCAATCTTTTGGTTGACACTTGAAAACATGTTTATTCTCAGGTTTGAAAGAAATCTTCCGTTGTGCATTTTGCTCATTTTAAAGATATTACTTGGAGTCATTCCTGGCATATTTCAAAAGACGTTGCATTCGAGTCATTGAGTTCAATAAAGATCATTATTAAGTAAATGACAGATTAAGTCATCTATAGTTAGGATATATTATGAAATGGTATGCATACCTGTCAACTTTCGATGTAATGAAATGTTGTCTTTTAAAAATGAATGAAATATTTGTAAAATGTATCATATAGAGGTCAAATGCCTCGCAATGTAACCATATGTTATTGTATTCGTCCTTATGGATTAGGACGGGTCGTCTCAGATACGCCACTATATTTTTTGTAATTCCAAACCCGCACCACACACCAAGCAGCACACCGTGCTTGGTGCGTGGTGCGAGTTGTGTGTAACCTTACACTTGGTATGGAAATGACCCTTTAAAAATCTCGATATAACAAACTTTTTCACCTTGATATATAGTGCTTTAGTCAGGTACCTTTAAGTATAGGACCCCATATATTTTTAAAATCTAAGGTTTTTTTAGAGGTAAACAGCTGCTAAATAACCCTTAAAATATAATTAGCTTCTAAAATTTTCTTTAGGCCTCCATTGAATTTTCATCTTAGAGTCGCCAATGGTGATAAAGTCTGTGTGCATCTATATATGAAATTTGAAATTTGTTTAAACAGCCAATATTCACGATAAAAACATTGGTCAGCAACGTTTCTTCAAGATTCATTTCTAAATCACTATATATCACTCACATGGTACGTATTGTTGTAAACAGATTTCATAACCACTTCTACAAGTATAACTGACACATCAATAAAAGATAACACGAAACGCGTGTGACGTGGAACCAGGTTGAGTATATGAACTGGGCCGAAAGATACAATGGGATTAAGGAGTACACACCAACAGTTATATTTGTTTTCCTTTTATGTTTGAATAAGAGTTTGAATTTAATTCAAACTAGTAGTTGTTTTGTAGTAGGGTTATCCTTGTTCCCAATTTTTTTTTTTTTTTTAGAACGACAATTTTGACATCGAATTCTCTCATTTGCCAGAAACTCCTCGCATCATTCGCGCCAACTGAGGCTTTTTACCACTCAACCAATAGTTCGGTGGTTATCCTTGTTTCCTATAAATAGCTGTACTCTTTAAATTCAATGATACCGTATTTTTCTTTCCCATAAAAACCAATATACATAAAAACATGAAACTCAGTCAATAATATGTCACATCTTCACGAAAATCAAAGATCTTTTACAGGCATGAATTAAAAGAAAACAAATATGAAAGATTTGCTATTTTCGAAATGAAGAAACAAAAAGGATTGAAAAACATACGCAAGCAGAAGGTTCAAACAAATTCAATCCGACAAGATTCTGATACACGAGGGATGATGTTTAGCCATTGCTCACGCGAAAAAGAATATTTTTCACCGATTGTCAATTTCTCCAGCATATTCGCATGTTTCAGTAGATAACTTAATACGGCAAACTCTTCCACCGTTGAATTAGGAACTATAAAAATTTCCTTTAACTTAAAACGTAGACAAGCAGGTGCCTCCTCATTTGGTAGGTTCCATCTCGATATGAATGATAGAAGCCCCTAACGATGAACAAACAAATAGTCAATATTAATACTTTAAAATAAAAAAGCAGTGTTTACAAGTGCGTTA
The DNA here is from genome assembly GCF_046630445.1 of Rutidosis leptorrhynchoides. Classification (NCBI taxonomy): domain Eukaryota; kingdom Viridiplantae; phylum Streptophyta; class Magnoliopsida; order Asterales; family Asteraceae; genus Rutidosis; species Rutidosis leptorrhynchoides. The sequence continues at coordinate 503,923,183 of NC_092335.1, forward strand.
TGAGATTTATTATAGGAGAATCCAAGATTAGATTAATTAGTACTCAGTAATAATTTAGGCAAAACTACGAGTCATTTAGTTAACAATGAAAGTCAAAACATCACTTTTCTTCTTCTTGTTGTTGCAAAATTTTGTCAATATGCTCAAGGTAATCAGGCATAAAATTACATTAGGAAAGGAAATATACTCAAGATTGGGTATATTATTTAACAAAACCAGCAACGGATTCCATTCCCGAGCAATTTCAAGTTTAACCAAGTTAGGGAACATGGGCAGGTTTGAAGGCCGAATGCCACCAAGTCCAAGAGCCTGCATGCATAAACAAAACACTATATAGACATTAGCATCCCGAAGCATAACTTAAATGCACAATATTTATACCTAGAACAATCGACTGAAAGTCTTGATTTGATTAGAAATTTGATGAATAATTATAAGTTGAACATACCGATAAAGATTCACGAGTCAATGTCAGTATTTTGATGGATGAGACGCATCTCAAGAGTTGAATAACATTGTCAGACCGGTTATTGTTTATGTGAGCTTCAACAAGAGATGCAGGATTCATCAAACTGTACCTTCTGAAATAACAAGACATAAAGTGAAGGTATTCAAGTTTAGGAGCATCAATCACCAACTCACCATCCTTTTTAAACTCACTTCTCCAGATCGTTAATCTCCTAATCGAGGGCGAAGAGAGCTTAACCATAAGCAAATTTCGATTTAACCATATATTCTGGGTATCCAGACACAACTCTTCTAAAACGGGACATCGAGAAAGCAAATTTGTTAGTGAGTTTGTATCGAAAAATGCAATACAATGAAGATTCAATTTCTTCAAACATGGAAAAGTTATCTCAATTTCAGGTTTAACTAACACACCAGAGCCTTGATTTCTAAACAAATCCCAAAAAATAGTAGGATCAACTGAACTATGAAACCTAAACTCAAGTTCTTCAACTTTACACTGACTAACAATATGAAGCCAATTATTTACACGATAAGCAGCGCTGGCATATAAAAGCATTTAATAAAAAACTTTTGGATGGCCAAACCAGCACGAAGAGCTAGGATTTGATCAACTGAATTAATAAATCTGTTGGCTTGTTCTTTAAACTTGGGCATAACAATATGGAGAGTAGGAAGAAATGCCCAGAGGTGCTTCCATCTGTTTGACAAAATGCGTGAACGAGTAACATCAGCGGCAGGAAGCAGAGTTAGGTGCATTTCCCGATTTCCCAAAAGTCACCTTCTTTTGCTTCCCATATACACATGGTTCGCAAAACCCAAGTTCTACCTTTTTTAAATCCGGAATTCTCCCACTCGAAACAAGCATCTTCATACCCTTCTCACTCATATGCCCGAGTCTTCGGTGCCATAGAGTTGATTCGGACTCAACATTAACCGTAGCAACCACCGTGTCTTCATCAAACACTTCAACCATATAAAGTGTTCCCCTTTTATGTCTACGAGCCACAATTCTACTACCCTTAACCACCTTCCATTGGCGGTTTTCAAAAGTAACCGCGTTACCTTCATCATCTAATTGACCAACCGAAATAAGTTTTCTTTTCAATTTAGGAATGTACTTTACGCTCTTCAAAGTCCAATTAGAACTAAGAGTAGTCTTCAAAACAACATTTCCAATGCCCTCTATGTTGATTTGCTTGTTGTCCGCCAATCTCACCTTGCCTTGGTATGAACGAAAATTCTTCATCATGCTTTTGACATGAGTAGCATGAAACGAAGCTCCCGAATCCAAAATCCAAGACTCCATAGAATTTTCAACACTACACAAAAGTGCATCATCACTTTCCCCTTCGGCCAAGTTTGCACCTTTCGCGGAACCGTTTTTGCAATTCCTTTGAAAGTGCCCTTTTTGATTGCAACCCCAACAAACAGCTTCACTTCTATCTTTCGATGGATACCTCTTCTTAAACTTCTTTCTATCCTTCTCACCGCGATCAAATTTCCTACCACGGTTGTCGGTACTTAACAAAGAACCAGATGTCGATTCTCCCGTGTTTCTCCTACGAGTATCTTCACCAAGAATCAAATCCCTTATTGCTTCAAACGCTAGCTTAGTAGTTCCCTTTAGAGCTACTAACCGCGGTAACCGTACCCGACCAACTTTCCGGTAATGATGAAAGCAAGATTAGTGCTTTTAGTTCATCATCAAACTTAATCTCTACCGATTCAAGCCTTGAAATGATATTATTAAATTCATTGATATGATCCGTTGCACTCGTACCTTCCTTCATCTTTGTATTGAACAATTGACGCATGAGAAATACCTTATTAGAAGCGGTAGGTTTCTCATACATGTTAGAAAGTGCTTTCAAGCAAGCAAACGTCGTCTTCTCATTCACAACGTTGTATGCAACGTTCTTAGCAAGTGAAAGACCAATAGCGTCCAAAGCTTGACGATCCAAAAGCGTCCAATCGGCATCGTTCATGCTTTCAGGCTTGGTCTCTAACAAGGGTTGGTGTAGCTTCTTTTGATACAAGTAATCTTCAATTTGCATCTTCCAAAAGCCAAAGTCTCTCCCATCGAATCGGTCGATTCTAAACTTCCCGTCTTCCGCCATCGTTCCCTTAACGAAACCTTGTGCTCTGATACCAGTTGTAAGGATATTAGGACTCAAAACAACGCAAGTGATTCAACAAGATCACTCGCCGATAGTAATTCTACAAGATTACTAACCCACTTAATGAACGAAAGATTATAAATGCAAGAAATGTAAATCGACACAAGAGATAACGTGGTTATATGCAATCGTTGTGATTGCTTTAGTCCACGGACCAACTAGAGAATGTATTTACTGAATATTTGTGGTGTGTTTACAAAGAGTTACAAGAGGGTCTATTTATAGAATGATTTAAGGAGTAAGCTAAAAACAATTCCTTGAAGCTTCATGTGAGTTTCCTGACAGCTTTATGGAAGCTACATGTGAATTTCCTCACAACTTCGAGGAAGCTACATGTGAGTTTCCTAACAACTTCGTGGAAGCTTCGTGTGAGTTTCCTGAAATCTTCCTTCTAATTGTTTAAAGTTCTCCATATCTCCAACACTAGTCGTGTACAAAAATAAACGTTAGAAACCATGTACTTTTGAACATTATCCTAACATGGTTTGCGTATGTTTTAACTGCTAGACTAGACATAAATTAGTAATTAACTACATTAGGCATGTACATCTACATATGTATCTTGAACCACTTCTATGGCATGCTATCTACGAATTAACGATCATGTTCATCTCTCAAAAAACAAACCATGACAAAAAAGCCCTGCAGCAACACGGGACACATAACACTCGTTACATAACAAAATATTCAAACAGTGTATGACTTCCATTAAAAGGTTTACATTCTAAATTTAAAGTTGCTAGTGTCATCATGGAAACATATATAATATAATGGAAGAATAACCAGCTTTAAACATATTCCATGTGCGTTTACATATATAGGCAGTAGTGACCCCACTACTTTATAGTATGAATGTATACAAACATTACAAATACATATGAAAACTGCCTGAAACCAATATTAATATACACAAAAACATGTAAATCAGTCAATAATACGTCAAAAAGGATTGAAATACACACACAAGCAAAAGGTTTAAACAAATTCAATTTGGCAAGATTTTGATACATGGTAGATGTTCAACCACTGCTGGCGCCTCCCATAATCATCTTCACTGATTGTCAATTTCTTCAAAATATTCGCATATCTCAGTAGATAACTTAATACGGAAAGCTCTTGCAATGTTTAATTAGGAACTATATAAATCTCCTTTAACTTAAAACGTAGACAAGCAGGTGCCTCCCTGTTTTGTGGGTTCCATTCTGATAGAAGCCCCTAACGATGAACAAACAAATAGTCAAATATTAATTAATAATTTGATACATAAAAGCAGTGTTCACATGTGCGTTTTGAGAAGTATTATAGGAAATTCCAAGATTAGATTAATTAATAGTAATAATTAAGGCAAAACTACAAATCATGTATTTGATGATGAAAATCATAACGTCACTTTTCTTCTTGTTGTTAAAATATGTGATTATGCTCAAGGTAATTAAGCATAAACTTACATTAGGAAAGGAAAGATACTCAAGATTGGGCATGATACTTAACAAAGCCAGCAACGGATTCCAGTCCCAACTAATTACAAGTTTAACCAAGTTAGGGAACACGGGCAGATTTAAACGCTGAACTTGATGAACTGTATCATTAAATTTGTTGGCTTCTTCTTTAAACCGGGGCATAACAATATGGAGGTTAGGAAGAAATGCCCAGAGGTGCTTCCACCTGTTTGACAAAATGCGTGAACGAGTAACATCAGCAGCAGGAAGCAGAGATAAAATTCTTATAAGAAGTTCATCGGGTAATTGCTTATCATATCAATTCCTTTTCGTTGTTTCTTCATTATTTTACTGGCGGAGTCATCACTAAGAATGTTTACCCATTGAGAAATGTAGGGTTCGAAACTTATGTGAACATGTTTGTTTATCTTTGTACTTCGGTTTCTGAATTGGACGTCTTTGATTTCAAGCCCTAACTGACAAATTCTTATTCTCAAATGAATTGTTTAGGCCCAACTAGATTCGATATTAGGCCCAAATGTGTTGTTCGATATAAGTTTCAATTCTACATCATTCAACTCTTTATCATTTTTGATTGACAAAATTTTATAGTTGGTCCCTAAACTTTGTACTAAATATCATAGGTGAACTATATCTTTTTTTTATTGAATTCGTTGACCCTGAACTTTTTAGGTATTTCACGGATGACCTCGGGATTAACGGCAATTAGATCTAGTCCGTTAAGTGAGGTCACGTGAACAACACAGTCCTAATAAACTGTCGTTTCCTATTAACACTGTATACGACTTCCATTCGACTAGGGATGACAAAAATACATGTACCCGATAAGAAAATCTGAAACCGAATATTTTTGGGCTGGGTTCGGGTCCGGGTCCGGGGTCTAGGTATGGGGATGATTTCAAAAGAGGCTTCAGGGATGGTTTTGAATACCGGCCCATACACCCGGCTAGTATACCAGACCCTTGGACCTGACTAAATTAAAATTTCAATATTATATTATTTATAATTATTATAGTAATTATTATATTAAAATTTAATATAACAGTTATATATAATTTAATTTGTTGAAGTTTAGTTCTATAATTTGATGGTTATGTTGACTATGTTGTTTGCTGTACCTACATCTACATGTATTTAAAAAAAAAAAAAAAAAAAAAAAAAAAAACAAAGCATACATATATACCAAATTTGATTAAGAATAAATTTATGTTGGTGAATATATGAAATCAGATTCGACTACTCTTAAACTATGGTTAGGAGTTCGACTCTCGTGGGATGCAACATTGCACACAAGAATGTCTCTTAACCCTTGGATTCCACCCAACGGTGCCTTCCGCACATTGCGTTGCAGGGGCAGTGGGGACGAGGTTTTTACCCTCCATGCCCTCGGATTGGGCCGGGTTTCCTCCTGGGTAGCAGTTGGGGGTGGGTTATGCAACTGCGGGAGATGAACGCGTGGGTGGTTTAGTCTCCTAGGTGATCCCAAACTGTTGTTAAAAAAAATGAAATCAAAATGAAATCAGATTCGACTACTCCTAAACTATGGTTATACATTAGCCACTGACGTGTGCCTGATCTAACCTGAATTTAAGAACAAAAGAAGAAAAATGAATTACCACTAGATAACTAGTCTAAGTAGCACACTGTGTCTAAATACTTTATGTTATTTAACGATCATGTGCTAATACTGAATGTGTGTATTTTGAGTGGTAATATCTTGAGTATTCCCGCGGAGAAACCCGTTAACCCGACCATTAGTAAGTAAATGGGGACCCATCGGGTATGGGTCCGGGTTTGGGACGAAATTTCTTAATAGGGTCCAGGTTTGGGACGGAATTTCTTAATCGGGTCCGAGATTAGCTATACCCAGCTTGATTCCATCCCTACATTCGATATGCTCATCTTCTTCAACAAAAACACGTTGTACACCAATTCGAAACGCTTGAAACATTAATCGGGCTAATGTTGATAGATAAGTTTAGTTCGATTTGATCAGAGTATGGCATTGATCAGCTGATGGAATTATACTCTAAGAGTTATTTTCCTACATTGATTTTTAATTAGTAAATATGGCATCGATCAACTAATTTTTAATCTGTAAATATGGCATTGATTTCTAATCTTTTACATACCTAATAAACATGGTGTTCTTTTACATGCTTCTCTTAGCGAGAGGTCAAGAGTTCGACTCCGCTGGGCTGCAACATTGCACTCAATGTTATCCCTGACCTGAGGTATCTACCCATGTCGCCTTTCGCTTAGTGCGGGGACAACGGGGAGGGGGGTTTTACCGGCCATGTCCTCGGATTGGTCCGGGTTTCCTCCAGGGCAGTAGTTGGGGCGAGTTATTCAACTACGGGAGATGAACGCGTGAGTGGTTAAGCCCCCTGAGTGTGATACCAAATTGCTGTCCAAAAAAATGAACATGGTGTTCTTTTGGTGTTTTGCTAAACTGAATGTTGAATTTTGTGGGATTTTAATGTTTATTGGCTTATGTTGAACATCTTGGATTTATGTGACCTTATGTTGAACATGTTGGATTTATGTGATCTTATGTTGAAGATGTTGGATTTTAATGATTATGTTGGATTTTAATGGATTATGCTAAACAGTGTGACTATGTTAAAAGATAAACTATGTCAAACAAGGTCAAACTGTATTAGATCATGCAAAATAGTTTAACCGTGTTAAACTGTTAATAAAAGTCGAACAAAGTGAAACCAAAAGTCAATGTCAAACAATGACAAACTGTATTGGATTATGCTAAACAATTTGACTGTGTTAAACTGTTAATAACAGTCAAACAAAGTCAACTATTCTCAATTTTGTTGTCAAACAGTGTGACCAAATCTGTGTTTTGTTAAAACTGTTTTGCATATCATCATAGTGTGACCAAATCCTTGTCACCAAATCTGTTTTGCATTAACTGTTTAGTTCATAAACTGTCATAGTGTGACCAAATATGTGTCAAATTTGCATATTGTTTTGAATAAACATAAACTGTAATTAGTTCATTTGCAGTTTGTTTAGTTGAAACACAAGCTGCATATGCATGAATTATCAATTACATACTGCTTTTGTTAAGCTATTGCATACTGCTTTTGATTCTAACAAATGCACATAAACATAGTACGTCAAAAATTGACCATTTTATTCAAAATAACTAAATATTTCATTCATCATTCAACATAGTACATCGAAATACATGGGACATTTGATTCAACACAACCAAATTTTTTATTCATCATTCAACAAAGTACATCAAAAATTGAACATTTGATTCAAGCTGTGCAATCACTAATTAAAATACGTAAACATTTGATTCAAAAATTGAACATTTCTTCAAGATTGATTTATAAATCACTATATATCACTCACGTGACTTACGTATGTATTGTTGTAAGCAGATTTCATAAACACTTCCACCAGTATAACTGCCACATCAATAAAAGATAACACGAAACGCATGACTTCTTGTTTATAACAGTATTAATTCTTACATCATCGATTTTTACAAGATACACTGTTTTATACTAGTAAAGTATGTTAAGTCCAAAATATGATGTGCATTGTAGTCTTTTATGCAATTGTAAGGAGGTGATGTATGGAGTATAAATACATCATCCTCACCTAGTTTCATTAACCTTTTCCCTTATAACTCACACACAAAAAGTGTATGATTACCTCTCCCTCTCCCTACTTCTCCAAACACACTTGTAACCTTTAACTCAATTAATCTTGGCACGAAGTTGAGTTTACTATCTGTAATTCAACATCAACATCAACATCATTACAATTCAGTTACTGCACCTTGTTATACATATTCATATACGGATACACTTACACATGCATACACAATCACTGTAACAATCACAAACACGAATTCAAACACAAAACTAACCTTTTCATTTGGTATGAGAGCAGAAGAAAAATAGTTCAACATTCCAGAAGCTCGAATCCTGATTAATTTGTTACAGTAATCTCTGTTCTTCGTACTTTGACCGTCCTTGAATTTTAGAGCAAAAGTTCGATTTATCTGCTTTTAGATCGAACTGAAATTTGTTACAGGTTCCTAATCATCAATTGAAGCTTCGTCAATCAATCATTAATTCAAGTTAAAACAATCCAAATTTAGATTTCATGATTTTGAGTTCATTAATGGCGGTTTTTATGATTTCTGAAAATTCAACGAATTAACCAGTGTTTCTAGACTTAAATACACTTCGTACCTGTTCTAGAGGTGTGTAGAAACTCTCGTTGATCAGTGGTTGCAGGTTGAACGGAATTTGGCCGGAATCTTCAAATACTCATCGGAATCTCCATCAGGAAAATAACCGCTCTCTCGTACGATTAGGGCTGAAACATATGAACAATCACACATTTGAGTACAAGGCTGATTCAATTAGCTATTGAAACGTACGAGTTCATATACGTTTGACCACAATTTCATATACGAGTGATTATACGTGTGTTTATACGGGTGATAATATGTGTGATTGACACGTACGAGAGACAGAAGGTGAAGCGTACGAGAGACTGAAGAAAATAGGGTTCGATCAATTGGATTTTGCTGGAACAGTTTTGGGGAAGAACAACGAACAAAAAAAAATAATAAAGACAACAATTAAGTATTGTATTATCCTTTTGGTAGCAAGCCCAAGATTACAATTAAATTTTTATCGACAAAGTCCAACTTAAACCGGCCCAATTCATTTTAAATCCAAGTTCCAAATTAAAAACAAGTCCAAGCCACAAATGTCAAGCCCAAGTTAATTTCAAGGTCCATTCAGCAAGAAACAAGATTTATACAAGACCCATTTAACAACTAAGTGGATTTCATTCATAATCGATAAACAAGAAGCCCAACTTTGATAACAAGTCCACTAAGCTATTTCTTTCAGGCTCATATTTTGCAGGATTAATCGGGATTGTACAATCATGTCAAAGTCATTTCATCAAATGGCAATGAATATGTCACCACCTTCATGGTTCGACAAGTACGATCACGAAAACAAAATGTGTAATTGTGTTTGCAAAACAACCCCTTGTGATGCTAAACTTTATGAAATGTGCGTGAGATACAAGTTCTATGATGATGTTGTGAACGAACGCAATGAAATGAAGAAACATATTCAAGAACTTGAAAACAAATTGGAAGATTGATGTTGCAGCGGTGGTGTATGAAATACTATTATTGTTTACACAAGTTTTTATTTAATTTATATATGGGATATACCTAAACCTTGCTACAACACTTATAGGTAGTGTACCTAATCGTAGAGTAGTGTAGTTTTTAGTAAGACTGGTTCGTTCCACAGGGAGCTAGCGATTACGTACTATATTTTTAACAACTATATTTATATAAAATATATATAATTATATATAGTAATAATAATATATAAAAGGGGGTTTTTACCGTTTAATGACCGGTTTGTCGATTTTAAATAAAGCTTAAAGATAAATGATGATAATATATATGACAGAATTTAAATTGCGATAAAGTAAGTTGCAGTAATTAAAATGACAGTAAATAAAGGTACGATGAAATATGAAATAAAAGTATTATGCTTATTTAAACTTCCGTAATCATGATGTTTGACGTTTTGATTTTAATTTATTACTCTGGGTTAATTGTCCATTGTCCTGGATTATTTGATACCTATTTGGTTTTTGCCCATAATAGTCCATCGGTCATAATTATAAAATGCTCGTCAAATTAACCTTATTCCCGAAGTCAAATATTCCAACTAATTAGGGATTTAAACTGTAACAAGGTTTTAATACTTTGTTAATAATTACACCGGGTTATCGACTGCGTATAAACGTCACTAAATAGGACATTCATAATCATTTAATAATTATTAGATTAACTAATTTGAAGATAGGTTCGACAAATTCCAATGAGTTGTCATTCGATTAGACAATACCCCCCATCTATTAATAGTCCATAGTCCAATGTCCACAAGTGTCGATCTTTTGTCCAAACCCGAATTATGGTACAAAATCCAATAACCCCATCTTAATATTTAGCCCAACATCACAATAACTTAGTTACGAGACATTAATTTAAAAAAGAAGAACATAGCTTACAGTGATTATTTATCGCGTAGCGTTACCCGGACAGAGTTCCGACTTTAAAACCCGTAAAACATTTCTTACAATAACCCAACTAAACCATAACTTTATTATTAAAATTAACTTATTTTAAAATTATAATATAAATATATTTATGTTTACAGAAGAAGGAATGAAAAGAGTGTGTGTAGTACTCGGCTGAAAACATTGCAATTTATAGGACTTGGCCAGGATTCCCCTGCCATGCGATCGCATGGAGATAAAGCCTCCAGGCCATGCGATCGCATGGCTTCCTGTGACAGCTAACATCAGTTTGTTTTCTTCTTTGCCGACGTTTTATTTAAATATATATAATATATATAATTTATATTAATTATATATTATATTATATTATATTATATTATTGTGCATAGTTGACTTGTAATTTTCGGTCCGTTGACTCGCGCTTTGATGCTCGGTTTATGTCTCGGTTCCGAATTTTCGAACGTCTTTTCGTATGCTTAGATATCTTGTACTTTGCGTTCCGCGACTTGTACTCTTGTCATTTTTGGACGTTTCTCATCAATAAATTGAACCATTTGGATTGTAACTTGTACGCTTGAGCTTTTTGGTCATTTGCATCTTCAAATCGTCGTCTTCTTCTTTTGTCTTCTCACTTATTTATTTAAACGAATATTACTTGAAAATAGAACAATTGCAACTGAAAACTTTACATATTGGAAGGATATTGCGCCTAAATATATGTTCATTTGGAGCACTATCAAATATCCCCACACTTGAACGTTGCTTGTCCTCAAGCAATATAGAACTTGAAATAAAATCACACTTGAATCACTTCTTTATTCTTCACACTTTATACATAAGTGATTATGATACGGCGGTATAAACAATGATAGTAACGATGTGGTTTACAGTCTCACATGACCATGAAAATTTAGATCCTTTAAGAAAATTGGATCTTAATGAAAAAATATTTGATCTTTTGAAAATTTATGCTAGATTTTACCCTAGACAAGTTTTCCGGAATAACCCTTCACCGGTGTTTGCAAAATATTTTTGTGGCTTTCAGAGTTTAAAATTTTAGCTCAAAACTTGAGGTTTTGTGTTACCCACTTGCTAACCTTGTATTAGGAAAGCACATGTCCAGTATACTTGCTCCGTATATTACCTTTCGGTAAACTACCGTCCGGTTGTAAAGGAAAGCGTTGAACAAGCAACTGTTATGGCAATGTCTAATGACATGCAGATGTTCATGGTCCACAACGTGTTGGATGCAATTACTATCCTTTGTAGGAGCAATAGTAAAGATCACCCTATAATTTTTCGGTCTAGCACAAGGTCCTGTCTTCGACCATGCTATGCAACCACTGTTCTTACGGTTGACACCCGATTTGGTTCAGGTGACCTAATGAATTCCGATGAAATCTTAGGATTTTACGTTCAATGGTAATGAACGCATTGAAAATAGGTTTTCAGAAAACAAATCGGTTTTAATTTGATCAAAATATTTTCTCGTTCAAGCTCGAGTTTAGATATCATTGAATTCCATGAGTTTATAATTCTCAATCTTTAAGGTCAATCTCAAGGATAGAGTAATATCAGGCTTAAATGCTGATTTTTAATCTTTAAGGAGATTATCCTTTCTGGGGGTCTGATTCATTAGTCTTATCAAACTAATTTGCACCGTATAAATCCTTCTCATGGTTAGGATAAATCTGACCACTTGGCCACCCTGTTTGATGCTGAGGTCAGTGGATTTCCTGCTGATTTTAGAGATGACTTTTCTAGATTTTTCGTCAACCTACAGCTGGTTTGGACGACAACTTCCTGACCTAAATCAAGAAGCGCGTGTCTTTTTCGGAAGACTTTACTTCCTTTTAATGATGGAATTGATTCATCGTGTAGATCCATCTTTCTTGCAAATATATTACAGTAAGTTGGGTAAAGCTAATTAGTATCGTCCAAAATAAAAGTACCTGCAATAATCTTGTACAAAATATATGATATATATTTTAAAGAACTTGGTGCATTCTTCCCACACTTAGCTTTTATTTTATTTCTTTTTTTGCCTTTTTATTCTCTTCTATTCCATTTTAAATAATTTCAAGCATTTTGGGTTGTTTCTCAATTTATGTTCTCTCCGAGCTAACAATAATTTCGGTGTTAATACCTAGTTTTATTGTTCATAAATATGTATAAACAAGATTTTGAATTCATTTATTTAAAAAAATTTAAAAATTTTACTAAAAGTGGGTAGTCAGTATATAAGACTGGGGATGTTCTTTATTATCAGAGAGCACTAGATCCTAATACAACTACTGCTTTACTAGTAAAATTTAACGGTGGCTAATAAACCAAGTGTATAAGTCAAATGTTTAAAACCCGAAAGAATTTAATCCCTTCCCACACTTAAGATCTTGCAATGCCCTCATTTGCAAGAAATCAGACTATAATTATAAATTCATGTGGGTGATTAGTGTAGAAAAGTGATTAAAAATACCCAGTTTGTAATTACTAAGCTCGTCGAATGATAGATGACGCGCCTCATCGTTCATTCCTTTTGTTTTAATTTCACATATGTTTTGCGTCTTATCGTCAAAATTAGTAGCTTTTGCTGAACTTAATGCCAGTCTTTGAAAGTGTGAACACAACCCTGTTTTGTATATAACATAAAATACAAACATATATATACATAATATTTTTTTTATTTAACCTTTATTTATTAAAACAATTTAAATGAATAATTTTTTTAAAATTTTGTTTCCTTTTACTTTAGGTAGAGGTAGTTTCGGTACGTTTACCTAGTCCATCCCTCGACAAAATTTAAAAATTGTCGTTTTAAAGCGATTGTTTTAAAAACAAAGATTTTCGGGTTTTTTAAATTTTTTTGGCATACTTTAAATCAATAATATTAAAAATAACGATAACAAAATTTTTCGCCCCGTCTTTGGGTAAAGCAATTTCGATTCTATGATCTAGTCTTTAACTCACGACGAATTTTAGAAATCATTTTTTTTTTAAACTTAGTGAAATAAAGCAAATTTTTGTTTTTAAATTAACACAAAACATAAATAAGCGTATTAATTTCATACAAAACCTACAAAACAAAAAAATTCAGAATGGGGGGAGAAAACTAGTTCTTTAGTGTCTGCTAGTGGAAAAGACTGATAATGCTAAAAACGAACATATATTTCATAGCATTATTCCTCAAGAAAGACAAGCTTTTAGTTGCAATTTTTCTATTTACAAGTGATATTCGTTTAAATAATAAAAGGTGAAGACAAAAGACAGATTCGACGAATTGAAGACGCAAACGACCAAAAAGCTCAAAAGTACAAAAGACAATCAAAGAGGTTCCAATTATTGATAAGAAACGTCTCGAAATTACAAGAGTACAAGATTCAAAACGCAAAGTACAAAATATAAAATTGTACGCAAGGACGTTCGAAAATCCGGAACCAGGACCAGAGTCAACTCTTAACGCTCGACGCAACGGACTAAAAATTACAAGTTAATTATGTATATAAATATAATATAATATATAATTAATTATATTAATTATATATATATTATATTTATAAATAAAAACCGTCGGCAGAGAAAGACTCCAAAGTTGTGAGCTGTAATTTCATTCTCCGCGACTCGCGGAGTTTGAAGGCAAAAATGCCGCGAGTCGCGGATGAAATGTCCTGTTCTTATTGATTAAAAACGTTCCATATTAATTGATTTCGTTGCGAGGTTTTGACCTCTATATGAGACGTTTTTCAAAGACTGCATTCATTTTAAAACAAACCATAACCTTTATTTCATCAATAAAGGTTTAAAAAGCTTTACGTAGATTATCAAATAATGATAATCTAAAATATCCTGTTTACACACGACCATTACATAATGGTTTACAATACAAATATGTTACAACAAAATAAGTTTCTTGAATGCAGTTTTTACACAATATCATACAAACATGGACTCCAAATCTCGTCCTTATTTAAGTATGCGACAGCGGAAGCTCTTAATAATCACCTGAGAATAAACATGCTTAAAACGTCAACAAAAATGTTGGTGAGTTATAGGTTTAACCTATATATATCAAATCATAATAATAGACCACAAGATTTCATATTTCAATACACATCCCATACATAGAGATAAAAGTCATTCATATGGTGAACACCTGGTAACCGACATTAACAAGATGCATATATAAGAATATCCCCATCATTCCGGGACACCCTTCGGATATGATATAAATTTCGAAGTACAAAAGCATCCGGTACTTTGGATGGGGCATGTTGGGCCCGATAGATCTATCTTTAGGATTCGCGTCAATTAGGGTGTCTGTTCCCTAATTCTTAGATTGCCAGACTTAATAAAAAGGGGCATATTCGATTTCGATAATTCAACCATAGAATGTAGTTTCACGTACTTGTGTCTATTTTGTAAATCATTTATAAAACCTGCATGTATTCTCATCCCAAAAATATTAGATTTTAAAAGTGGGACTATAACTCACTTTCACAGATTTTTACTTCGTCGGGAAGTAAGACTTGGCCACTGGTTGATTCACGAACCTATAACAATATATACATATATATCAAAGTATGTTCAAAATATATTTACAACACTTTTAATATATTTTGATGTTTTAAGTTTATTAAGTCAGCTGTCCTCGTTAGTAACCTACAACTAGTTGTCCACAGTTAGATGTACAGAAATAAATCGATAAATATTATCTTGAATCAATCCATGACCCAGTGTATACGTATCTCAGTATTGATCACAACTCAAACTATATATATTTTGGAATCAACCTCAACCCTGTATAGCTAACTCCAACATTCACATATAGAGTGTCTATGGTTGTTCCGAAATATATATAGATGTGTCGACATGATAGGTCGAAACATTGTATACGTGTCTATGGTATCTCAAGATTACATAATATACAATACAAGTTGATTAAGTTATGGTTGGAATAGATTTGTTACCAATTTTCACGTAGCTAAAATGAGAAAAATTATCCAATCTTGTTTTACCCATAACTTCTTCATTTTAAATCCGTTTTGAGTGAATCAAATTTCTATGGTTTCATATTGAACTCTATTTTATGAATCTAAACAGAAAAAGTATAGGTTTATAGTCGGAAAAATAAGTTACAAGTCGTTTTTGTAAAGGTAGTCATTTTAGTCGAAAGAACGACGTCTAGATGACCATTTTAGAAAACATACTTCTACTTTGAGTTTAACCATAATTTTTGGATATAGTTTCATGTTCATAATAAAAATCATTTTCTCTGAATAACAACTTTTAAATCAAAGTTTATCATAGTTTTTAATTAACTAACCCAAAACAGCCCGCGGTGTTACTACAACGGCGTAAATCCGGTTTTACGGTGTTTTTCGTGTTTTCAGGTTTTAAATCATTAAGTTAGCATATCATATAGATATAGAACATGTGTTTAGTTGATTTTAAAAGTCAAGTTAGAAGGATTAACTTTTGTTTGCGAACAAGTTTAGAATTAACTAAACTATGTTCTAGTGATTACAAGTTTAAACCTTCGAATAAGATAGCTTTATATGTATGAATCGAATGATGTTATGAACATCATTACTACCTTAAGTTCCTTGGATAAACCTACTGGAAAAGAGAAAAATGGATCTAGCTTCAACGGATCCTTGGATGGCTCGAAGTTCTTGAAGCTGAATCATGACACGAAAACAAGTTCAACTAAGATCATCACTTGAAATAAGATTGTTATAGTTATAGAAATTGAACCAAAGTTTGAATATTATTATTACCTTGTATTAGAATGATAACCTACTGTAAGAAACAAAGATTTCTTGAGGTTGGATGATCACCTTACAAGATTGGAAGTGAGCTAGCAAACTTGAAAGTATTCTTGATTTTATGTAACTAGAACTTGTAAAATATATGAAGAACACTTAGAACTTGAAGATAGAACTTGAGAGAGATCAATTAGATGAAGAAAATTGAAGAATGAAAGTGTTTGTAGGTGTTTTTGGTCGTTGGTGTATGGATTAGATATAAAGGATATGTAATTTTGTTTTCATGTACATAAGTCATGAATGATTACTCATATTTTTGTAATTTTATGAGATATTTCATGCTAGTTGCCAAATGATGGTTCCCACATATGTTAGGTGACTCACATGGGCTGCTAAGAGCTGATCATTGGAGTGTATATACTAATAGTACATACATCTAAAAGTTGTGTATTGTACGAGTACGAATACGGGTGCATACGAGTAGAATTGTTGATGAAACTGAACGAGGATGTAATTGTAAGCATTTTTGTTAAGTAGAAGTATTTTGATAAGTGTCTTGAAGTCTTTCAAAAGTGTATGAATACATAATAAAACACTACATGTATATACATTTTAACTGAGTCGTTAAGTCATCGTTAGTCGTTACATGTAAATGTTGTTTTGAAACCTTTAGGTTAACGATCTTGTTGAATGTTGTTAACCCATTGTTTATTATAACAAATGAGATATTAAATTATTATATTATCATGATATTATGATATATAATATATCTTAGTATGATGTATATACAGTTAAATGTCGTTACAACGATAATCGTTACATATATGTCTCGTTTCGAAATCATTAAGTTAGTAGTCTTATTTTTACATATGTATTTCATTATTAATACACTTAATAATATATTTACTTATCATTTAACATAATTAACCAAGTGTATCAATATCTTAATATGATTCATATGTACCTAGTAAGACGTTGTTATAACGATAATCGTTATATATATCGTTTTCGAGTTTCTTAAATTAATAGTCTCATTTTTATGTATATAACTCATTGTTAAAATACCTAATGAGATACATACTTATAATAAAAACATTTTAACTATATATATAACCATATATATGTCATTGTATAGTTTTTACAAGTTTTAACGTTCGTGAATCACCGGTCAACTTGGGTGGTCAATTGTCTATATGAAACATATTTCAATTAATCAAGTCTTAACAAGTTTGATTGCTTAACATGTTGGAAATATTTAATCATGTAAATATCAATCTCAATTAATATATATAAACATGGAAAAGTTCGGGTCACTACAGTACCTACCCGTTAAATAAATTTCGTCCCGAAATTTTAAGCTGTTGAAGGTGTTGACGAATCTTCTGGAAATAGATGCGGGTATTTCTTCTTCATCTGATCTTCACGCTCCCAGGTGAACTCGGGTCCTCTACGAGCATTCCATCGAACCTTAACAATTGGTATCTTGTTTTGCTTAAGTCTTTTAACCTCACGATCCATTATTTCGACGGGTTCTTCGATGAATTGAAGTTTTTCGTTGATTTGGATTTCATCTAACGGAATAGTGAGATCTTCTTTAGCAAAATATTTCTTCAAATTCGAGACGTGGAAAGTGTTATGTACAGCCGCGAGTTGTTGAGGTAACTCAAGTCGGTAAGCTACTGGTCCGACACGATCAATAATCTTGAATGGTCCAATATACCTTGGATTTAATTTCCCTCGTTTACCAAATCGAACAACGCCTTTCCAAGGTGCAACTTTAAGCATGACCATCTCTCCAATTTCAAATTCTATATCTTTTCTTTTAATGTCAGCGTAGCTCTTTTGTTGACTTTGGGCGGTTTTCAACCGTTGTTGAATTTGGATGATCTTCTCGGTAGTTTCTTGTATAATCTCCGGACCCGTAATCTGTCTATCCCCCACTTCACTCCAACAAATCAGAGACCTGCACTTTCTACCATAAAGTGCTTCAAACGGCGCCATCTCAATGCTTGAATGGTAGCTGTTGTTGTAGGAAAATTCTGCTAACGGTAGATGTCGATCCCAACTGTTTCCGAAATCAATAACACATGCTCGTAGCATGTCTTCAAGCGTTTGTATCGTCCTTTCGCTCTGCCCATCAGTTTGTGGATGATAGGCAGTACTCATGTCTAGACGAGTTCCTAATGCTTGCTGTAATGTCTGCCAGAATCTTGAAATAAATCTGCCATCCCTATCAGAGATAATAGAGATTGGTATTCCATGTCTGGAGACGACTTCCTTCAAATACAGTCGTGCTAACTTCTCCATCTTGTCATCTTCTCTTATTGGCAGGAAGTGTGCTGATTTGGTGAGACGATCAACTATTACCCAAATAGTATCAAAACCACTTGCAGTCCTTGGCAATTTAGTGATGAAATCCATGGTAATGTTTTCCCATTTCCATTCCGGGATTTCGGGTTGTTGAAGTAGACCTGATGGTTTCTGATGCTCAGCTTTGACCTTAGAACACGTCAAACATTCTCCTACGTATTTAGCAACATCGGCTTTCATACCCGGCCACCAAAAATGTTTCTTGTGATCCTTGTACATCTTCCCCGTTCCAGGATGTATTGAGTATCTGGTTTTATGAGCTTCTCTAAGTACCATTTCTCTCATATCTCCAAATTTTGGTACCCAAATCCTTTCAGCCCTATACCGGGTTCCGTCTTCCCGAATATTAAGATGCTTCTCCGATCCTTTGGGTATTTCATCCTTTAAATTTCCCTCTTTTAAAACTCCTTGTTGCGCCTCCTTTATTTGAGTAGTAATGTTATTATGAATCATTATATTCATAGATTTTACTCGAATGGGTTCTCTGTCCTTCCTGCTCAAGGCATCGGCTACCACATTTGCCTTCCCCGGGTGGTAACGAATCTCAAAGTCGTAATCATTCAACAATTCAATCCACCTACGCTGCCTCATATTCAGTTGTTTCTGATTAAATATGTGTTGAAGACTTTTGTGGTCAGTATATATAATACTTTTGACCCCATATAAGTAGTGCCTCCAAGTCTTTAATGCAAAAACAACTGCGCCTAATTCCAAATCATGCGTCGTATAATTTTGTTCGTGAATCTTCAATTGTCTAGACGCATAAGCAATCACCTTCGTTCGTTGCATTAATACACAACCGAGACCTTGCTTTGATGCGTCACAATAAATCACAAAATCATCATTCCCTTCAGGCAATGACAATATAGGTGCCGTAGTTAGCTTTTTCTTCAATAACTGAAACGCTTTCTCTTGTTCATCATTCCATTCAAATTTCTTCCCTTTATGCGTTAATGCAGTCAAGGGTTTTGCTATTCTGGAAAAGTCTTGGATGAACCTTCTGTAGTAACCAGCTAGTCCTAAAAACTGGCGTATGTGTTTCGGAGTTTTCGGGGTTTTCCACTTTTCAACAGTTTTTATCTTTGCCGGATCCACCGTAATACCTTCTTTGTTCACTATGTGACCGAGGAATTGAACTTCTTCCAACCAAAATGCACACTTTGAAAACTTAGCGTACAATTCTTCCTTCCTCAATACTTCTAACACCTTTCTCAAATGTTCACCGTATTCTTGGTCATTCTTTGAGTAAATAAGTATGTCATCAATGAAAACAATGACAAACTTGTCAAGGTATGGTCCACACACTCGGTTCATAAGGTCCATGAACACAGCTGGTGCATTAGTTAAACCAAACGGCATGACCATAAACTCGTAATGACCGTAACGTGTTCTGAAAGCAGTCTTTAGAATATCATCTTCTTTCACCCGCATTTGATGATACCCGGAACGTAAGTCAATCTTTGAATAAACAGACGAGCCTTGTAGTTGATCAAATAACTCGTCGATTCTCGGTAGTGGGTAGCGGTTCTTGATGGTAAGTTTGTTCAACTCTCGGTAGTCGATACACAACCTGAATGTACCATCTTTCTTCTTGACAAACAAAACAGGAGCTCCCCACGGTGATGTGCTTGGTTAAATGAAACCACGCTCTAAAAGTTCTTGTAATTGGCTTTGCAGTTCTTTCATCTCGCTGGGTGCGAGTCTGTAAGGAGCACGAGCTATTGGTGCAGCTCTTGGTACAAGATCTATTTGAAATTCAACAGATCGATGTGGGGGTAATCCCGGTAATTCTTTCGGAAATACATCGAGAAATTCTTTTGCAATGGGAACATCATTGATGCTCTTTTCTTCAGTTTGTACTTTCTCGACGTGTGCTAGAACAGCATAGCAACCTTTTCTTATTAGTTTTTATGCCTTCAAATTACTAATAAGATGTAGCTTCATGTTGCCCTTTTCTCCGTACACCATTAAGGGTTTTCCTTTTTCTCGTATAATGCGAATTGCATTTTTGTAACAAACGATCTCTGCTTTCACTTCTTTCAACCAGTCCATACCGATTATCACATCAAAACTCCCTAACTCTACTGGTATCAAATCAATCTTAAATGTTTCGCTAACCAGTTTAATTTCTCGATTCCGACATATATTATCTGCTGAAATTAATTTACCATTTGCTAATTCGAGTAAAAATTTACTATCCAAAGGCGTCAATGGACAACTTAATTTAGCACAAAAATCTCTACTCATATAGCTTCTATCCGCACCCGAATCAAATAAAACGTAAGCAGATTTATTGTCAATAAGAAACGTACCCGTAACAAGCTCCGGGTCTTCTTGTGCCTCTGCCGCATTAATATTGAAAACTCTTCCGCGGCCTTGTCCATTCGTGTTCTCCTGGTTCGGGCAATTTCTAATAATGTGGCCTGGTTTTCCACATTTATAACAAACTACATTGGCATAACTTGCTCCGACACTACTTGCTCCGCCATTACTCGTTCCGACACCATTTGTTCCTTTCGTTCTATTAACCCCTGGTACGTAGACCTCACACTTCGTCGCGCTATGACCATTTCTTTTACACTTGTTGCAAAATTTGGTGCAGAACCCCGAGTGATACTTTTCACACCTTTGGCATAGCTGCTTCTGATTGTTGTTGTTGTTGCGGTTATTATTGTTGTTGGGATGATTGTTGTAGTTGTTGTTGTTGTTGTTGTTGTTGTTGGGCCGTTTGTTGTAGTTGCGATTGATGTTGCGATTGTTGGGATAATTGTTGCGATTATTGTTGTAATTGCTGTTGTTGTTGTATTGGTGATTCTTATCACCGTTTTCCTCCCACTTTCTTTTGACTTGCTTCACATTGGCCTCTTTAGCAGTCTGTTCTTTAATTCTTTCTTCAATCTGGTTTACTAGTTTGTGAGCCATTCTACATGCCTGTTGTATAGAGGCGGGCTCGTGTGAACTTATATCTTCTTGGATTCTTTCCGGTAATCCTTTCACAAACGCGTCGATCTTCTCCTCCTCATCTTCGAATGCTCCCGGACACAATAGGCACAATTCTGTGAATCGTCTTTCGTACGTGGTAATATCAAATCCTTGGGTTCGTAACCCTCTAAGTTCTGTCTTGAGCTTATTGACCTCGGTTCTGGGACGGTACTTCTCGTTTATCAAGTGCTTGAATGCTGACTACGGTAGTGCGTACGCATCGTCTAGTCCCACTTGCTCTAGATAGGTATTCCACCATGTTAACGCAGAACCTGTGAAGGTATGCATAGCGTACTTCACTTTGTCCTCTTCAGTACACTTACTTATGGCAAACACCGATTCGACCTTCTCGGTCCACCGTTTCAATCTGATCGGTCCTTCGGTTCCATCAAATTCCAAAGGTTTGCAGGCAGTGAATTCTTTGTAGGTGCATCCTACACGATTTCCTGTTCTGCTAGATCCAAGGTTATTGTTGGTATGTAGCGCAGCCTGTACTGCGGCTATGTTTGAAGCTAGAAAAGTACGGAATTCCTCTTCATTCATATTCACGGTGTGTCGAGTAGTCGGTGCCATTTCCTTCAAAATAGTCAAATGGAACAAGTTAATCATACAGAATATTAAGAGTAGTTAATAGTATTTCGTAGCATAATATGAACTCATTTATAAAAGCTTTTTCTTCATATTAGCGTTTTATAAGTTTAAATTCGGGTAGTACCTACCCGTTAAGTTCATACTTAGTAGCTAATATACAATTCAACTACTACAATTCTATATGAAAAACTGATTATAATAATATTTCGCGTTCAAACTTTTATACAATATTTTACAAACTTACAATACCGCTTATTTTACATAAAGCATGAAATATAGCACACAATAACTTTGATACAAGATAGTTGTGAAGATAATTCTAGCTAGTACACAAGTCGTTCAGCAAAGGCAATAAAGACACGTAATTCATACGTCCAGAAACAAGTCATGCATTCTGGTTTTACTAGGATTACTTCCCATCCTTGGTCTTGTGGAACATAACCGTTATGGCCGTTGATAAGACAGCGTGTTGTAACGTCGTCAAAAGGACGAGGGTTACGTAATGTCCAACAGTCCCGTAACAATCTAAAAACCTCATTTCTTACCCCAATTACCGACTCCGTCACTTGTGGAAACGTTTTGTTTAATAGTTGTAGCCCGATGTTTTTGTTCTCACTTTGGTGAGAAGCGAACATTACTAATCCGTAAGCATAACATGCTTCTTTATGTTGCATGTTAGCCGCTTTTTCTA
Organism: Rutidosis leptorrhynchoides; assembly: GCF_046630445.1. Taxonomy (NCBI): domain Eukaryota; kingdom Viridiplantae; phylum Streptophyta; class Magnoliopsida; order Asterales; family Asteraceae; genus Rutidosis; species Rutidosis leptorrhynchoides. The sequence goes on from NC_092335.1 coordinate 503,945,786, forward strand.
AATCACGAAGTCCAATATTCGGATATATTGAGTCAAAATAATTTCTTAACCCGTTGCGTAAAATAGCATTTGGGTTCCCCGCAATATATGCGTCAAAGTAAACACATCGTAACTTATGGGTTTCCCAATGTGATATCCCCCATCTTTCAAACGAAAGTCTCTTATAAACCAAGACATTCTTGGAACGTTCTTCGAATGTCTTACAAACTGATCTCGCCTTAAATAGTTGTGCCGAGGAATTCTGACCAACTCTAGACAAGATTTCATCAATCATGTCTCCGGGTAGGTCTCTTAAAATATTGGGTTGTCTATCCATTTTGTGTTTTTATACTGTAAAATAGACAAGAGTTAGATTCATAAAAAATACTTATTAATACAAGCAATTTTTACATATATCATAAAGCATAAGCACACTATATTACATATATTACACCACACGAATACAACTATCTTATTCCGACTCACTCGTTTCTTCTTCTTTGGTTTTGGTTCGTTTTGACAAGTTTCTAGGGATATATGATGTTCCCCTAATACTAACTGTCGTTTTCCACAATGGTTTAGAAAAACCTGGTGGTTTAGAGGTTCCCGGGTAATTGTTACAACTTAAGGACTTCGGGGGTTGACGATACATATAAAGTTCATCGGGGTTGGAATTAGATTTCTCTATTTTTATGCCCTTTCCCTTATTATTTTCTTTTGCCTTTTTAAATTCAGTTGGGGTAATTTCTATAACATCATCGGAATTCTCGTCGGAATCCGATTCATCGGAGAATTGGTAATCCTCCCAATATTTTGCTTCCTTGGCGGAAACACCATTGACCATAATTAACCTTGGTCAGTTGGTTGAGGATTTTCTTTTACTTAACCGTTTTATTATTTCCCCCACCGGTTCTACTTCTTCATCCGGTTCCGATTTTTCTTCCGGTTCCGATTTTCTTCCGGTTCCGACTCTTCTTCCGGTTCCTCTTCGGGAACTTGTGAATCAGTCCATGAATCATTCCAATTTACATTTGACTCTTCATTATTATTAGGTGAGTCAATGGGACTTGTTCTAGAGGTAGACATCTATCACATAATATCAAACGCGTTAAGAGATTAATATATCACATAATATTCACATGTTAAAAATATATAGTTTCCAACAAAATTTGTTAAGCAATCATTTTTCAAGTAAACACGGTCGAAGTCCAGACTCACTAATGCATCCTAACAAACTCGATAAGACACACTAATGCAAAATTCTGGTTCTCTAAGACCAACGCTCGGATACCAACTGAAATGTCCCGTTCTTATTGATTAAAAACGTTCCATATTAATTGATTTCGTTGCGAGGTTTTGACCTCTATATGAGACGTTTTTCAAAGACTGCATTCATTTTAAAACAAACCATAACCTTTATTTCATCAATAAAGGTTTAAAAAGCTTTACGTAGATTATCAAATAATGATAATCTAAAATATCCTGTTTACACACGACCATTACATAATGGTTTACAATACAAATATGTTACAACAAAATAAGTTTCTTGAATGCAGTTTTTACACAATATCATACAAACATGGACTCCAAATCTCGTCCTTATTTAAGTATGCGACAGCGGAAGCTCTTAATAATCACCTGAGAATAAACATGCTTAAAACGTCAACAAAAATGTTGGTGAGTTATAGGTTTAACCTATATATATCAAATCATAATAATAGACCACAAGATTTCATATTTCAATACACATCCCATACATAGAGATAAAAGTCATTCATATGGTGAACACCTGGTAACCGACATTAACAAGATGCATATATAAGAATATCCCCATCATTCCGGGACACCATTCGGATATGATATAAATTTCGAAGTACTAAAGCATCCGGTACTTTGGATGGGGCTTGTTGGGCCCGATAGATCTATCTTTAGGATTCGCGTCAATTAGGGTGTCTGTTCCCTAATTCTTAGATTACCAGACTTAATAAAAAGGGGCATATTCGATTTCGATAATTCAACCATAGAATGTAGTTTCACGTACTTGTGTCTATTTTGTAAATCATTTATAAAACCTGCATGTATTCTCATCCCAAAAATATTAGATTTTAAAAGTGGGACTATAACTCACTTTCACAGATTTTTACTTCGTCGGGAAGTAAGACTTGGCCACTGGTTGATTCACGAACCTATAACAATATATACATATATATATCAAAGTATGTTCAAAATATATTTACAACACTTTTAATATATTTTGATGTTTTAAGTTTATTAAGTCAGCTGTCCTCGTTAGTAACCTACAACTAGTTGTCCACAGTTAGATGTACAGAAATAAATCGATAAATATTATCTTGAATCAATCCACGACCCAGTGTATACGTATCTCAGTATTGATCACAACTCAAACTATATATATTTTGGAATCAACCTCAACCCTGTATAGCTAACTCCAACATTCACATATAGAGTGTCTATGGTTGTTCCGAAATATATATAGATGTGTCGACATGATAGGTCGAAACATTGTATACGTGTCTATGGTATCTCAAGATTACATAATATACAATACAAGTTGATTAAGTTATGGTTGGAATAGATTTGTTACCAATTTTCACGTAGCTAAAATGAGAAAAATTATCCAATCTTGTTTTACCCATAACTTCTTCATTTTAAATCCGTTTTGAGTGAATCAAATTGCTATGGTTTCATATTGAACTCTATTTTATGAATCTAAACAGAAAAAGTATAGGTTTATAGTCGGAAAAATAAGTTACAAGTCGTTTTTGTAAAGGTAGTCATTTCAGTCGAAAGAACGACGTCTAGATGACCATTTTAGAAAACATACTTCCACTTTGAGTTTAACCATAATTTTTGAATATAGTTTCATGTTCATAATAAAAATCATTTTCTCTGAATAACAACTTTTAAATCAAAGTTTATCATAGTTTTTAATTAACTAACCCAAAACAGCCCGCGGTGTTACTACAACGGCGTAAATCCGGTTTTACGGTGTTTTTCGTGTTTCTAGGTTTTAAATCATTAAGTTAGCATATCATATAGATATATAACATGTGTTTAGTTGATTTTAAAAGTCAAGTTAGAAGGATTAACTTTTGTTTGCGAACAAGTTTAGAATTAACTAAACTATGTTCTAGTGATTACAAGTTTAAACCTTCGAATAAGATAGCTTTATATGTATGAATCGAATGATGTTATGAACATCATTACTACCTTAAGTTCCTTGGATAAACCTACTGGAAAAGAGAAAAATGGATCTAGCTTCAACGGATCCTTGGATGGCTCGAAGTTCTTGAAGCAGAATCATGACACGAAAACAAGTTCAACTAAGATCATCACTTGAAATAAGATTGTTATAGTTATAGAAATTGAACCAAAGTTTGAATATGATTATTACCTTGTATTAGAATGATAACCTACTGTAAGAAACAAAGATTTCTTGAGGTTGGATGATCACCTTACAAGATTGGAAGTGAGCTAGCAAACTTGAAAGTATTCTTGATTTTATGTAACTAGAACTTGTAAAATATATGAAGAACACTTAGAACTTGAAGATAGAACTTGAGAGAGATCAATTAGATGAAGAAAATTGAAGAATGAAAGTGTTTGTAGGTGTTTTTGGCCGTTGGTGTATGGATTAGATATAAAGGATATGTAATTTTGTTTTCATGTAAATAAGTCATGAATGATTACTCATATTTTTGTAATTTTATGAGATATTTCATGCTAGTTGCCAAATGATGGTTCCCACATATGTTAGGTGACTCACATGGGCTGCTAAGAGCTGATCATTGGAGTGTATATACTAATAGTACATACATCTAAAAGCTGTGTATTGTACGAGTACGAATACGGGTGCATACGAGTAGAATTGTTGATGAAACTGAACGAGGATGTAATTGTAAGCATTTTTGTTAAGTAGAAGTATTTTGATAAGTGTCTTGAAGTCTTTCAAAAGTGTATGAATACATAATAAAACACTACATGTATATACATTTTAACTGAGTCGTTAAGTCATCGTTAGTCGTTACATGTAAATGTTGTTTTGAAACCTTTAGGTTAACGATCTTGTTGAATGTTGTTAACCCATTGTTTATTATAACAAATGAGATATTAAATTATTATATTATCATGATATTATGATATATAATATATCTTAGTATGATGTATATACAGTTAAATGTCGTTACAACGATAATCGTTACATATATGTCTCGTTTCGAAATCATTAAGTTAGTAGTCTTATTTTTACATATGTATTTCATTATTAATACACTTAATAATATATTTAATTATCATTTAACATAATTAACCAAGTGTATCAATATCTTAATATGATTCATATGTACCTAGTAAGACGTTGTTATAACGATAATCGTTATATATATCGTTTTCGAGTTTCTTAAATTAATAGTCTCATTTTTATGTATATAACTCATTGTTAAAATACCTAATGAGATACATACTTATAATAAAAACATGTTAACTATATATATAACCATATATATGTCATTGTATAGTTTTTACAAGTTTTAACGTTCGTGAATCACCGGTCAACTTGGGTGGTCAATTGTCTATATGAAACATATTTCAATTAATCAAGTCTTAACAAGTTTGATTGCTTAACATGTTGGAAATATTTAATCATGTAAATATCAATCTCAATTAATATATATAAACATGGAAAAGTTCGGGTCACTACAGCGGAGCCCCAAAAGTCAAAAATCCCTATAAAAGCAAACGAATTCTGATCGCAAAAATTACAATATATCCATCCATCTCTCTATCTATATCGTAAAATATATATATATATATATATATATATATATATATATATATATATATATATATATATATATATATATATATATATATATATATATATATATATTTATAATTTATATTTTAATTTTAATTATAATTCTAATAATAAGGGTATGTTAGCGAATGTTGTAAGGGTGTAAGTCGAAATTCTGTCCGTGTAACGCTACGCTATTTTTAATCATTGTAAGTTATGTTCAACCTTTTTATATTAATGTCTCGTAGCTAAGTTATTATTATGCTTATTTAAAACGAAGTAATCATGATGTTGGGCTAATTACTAAAATTGGGTAATTGGGCTTTGTACCATAATTGGGGTTTGGACAAAAGAACGACACTTGTAGAAATTAGACTATGGGCTATCAATGGGCTTTATATTTGTTTAACTAAATGATAGTTTGTTAATGTTAATATAAAGATTTACAATTGGGCGTCCCTATAAATTACCATATACCCTCAATCGGACACGATGGGCGGGGTATTTATATGTACGAATAATCGTTCATTTAACCGGACACGGGAATGGATTAATAGCCACTAGAATAATTAAAACAGGGGTAAAATTATGTACAAAGGACACTTGGTATAATTGATAACAAAATATTAAAACTTTGGGTTACACTCAGTCGACATCCTGGTGTAATTATTAAACAAAGTATTAAAATCTTGTTACAGTTTAAATCCCCAATTAGTTGGAATATTTAACTTCGGGTATAAGGTTAATTTGACGAGGACACTTGCACTTTATATTTATGACTGATGGACTGTTATGGACAAAAACCAGACGGACATATTAAATAATCCAGGACAAAGGACAATTAACCCATGGGCATAAAACTAAAATCAACACGTCAAACATCATGATTACGGAAGTTTAAATAAGCATAATTCTTTTATTTCATATTTAATTTCTTTTATTTTATATTTAATTGCACTTCTAATTATCGCATTTTTATTGTTATTGTATTTAATCGCACTTTTAATTATCGTACTTTTTAATTATCGCAAGTTTATTTTATCGCACTTTTATTATTCGCAATTTCATTTATCGTTATTTACTTCATGCTTTAATTTAAGTCTTGTATTTATTTTTAATATTTTACATTTGGTTTTAACTGCGACTAAAGTTTTAAAATCGACAAACCGGTCATTAAACGGTAAAAACCCCCCTTTATAATAATAATATTACTTATATATATATTTGTATTTTTATAAAAGTAAACTAATATAGCGTTGAGCTTTGTTAAAAAAAAGATTCCCTGTGGAACGAACCGGACTTACTAAAAACTACACTACTGTACGATTAGGTACACTGCCTATAAGTGTTGTAGCAAGGTTTAAGTATATCCATTCTATAAATAAATAAATATCTTGTGTAAAATTGTATCGTATTTAATAGTGTTTCGTTGTAAAATTTAATACTATTTCGTACCCCCACGCTACCACATCAAGTATTTTTGGCGCCGCTGCCGGGGAACTCTCTTAAAAGCCGGAAGCGCAACGCTAATATAAAAAAAAAAGAGAGATTTTTAGTTTACTTCTATTAAAAGTCGCTTTTATAAAAAAACGTTTTAAATATTCGAAAATATAAAAAGAAAAACAAAAATATAAATATTTTTAGGAGTTTGATAAATATTTAAGTTTTATAAAGTTTCTTTGTTTTTATAAAAACATAAGTTTTATTTAAGTATTTTGTTTTTATTTAAAAACATATAAATATAAATTATAAATATATATATAAATTATATATATATAAATCTAGTTTTAAGATTTTTATTTATAAAATTATAAAGTGATTCTATTTTTATTTAAGTTTTAAATATAAAGTTTTATTAATACACATATTTAAAAACAAAAAATATAAATAAATAAATAAATAAAGAAAAACGCGTCGAAGATTAAACTTGTCATCTGAATTTCTGAACCCCGCGAGTCGCGGGGTTTGAAGCTTTGAATACCGCAAGTCGCGGAGGGGACCTGACACACGAACAGGAAGCCCTAATCCTGCATTTATTACGGATTATTATTAATTATTATTATTATTAACCCTAATTATTATTATTATTATAATTAAGTTTATTTTTAATTTAAGTTTTATTTAATTTATATTTTAGTTAAATTAGTTTAATTAAATTGTAAAATTAGTAGTTTTATTAAATAAATAATATAAAAATAATATTTTTATAAAAATTGTAATTTTTACAACTTTTTGTATATTTTTATATTTTGTCCCTTTTTAATCGTTGTAGCGTAATATTTGTATTTTTAGCTCATATTTAGTTTTAAACTTAGTTTTTGCCATAGTCATTTTTACTCCTAGATTTTTAGGCTTTGCCGTAGAATTCCTTAAGTGCTTTTTCTTTAGACTAAGATTTAGGTACTTTAGAATTTTGCGACGCCTTTTTAAGTTTTAGTTTCTTTTTAAGTTATTTCCATTTGGGATTTAGTTTTTCTTGTAAGCTTTAATATTTTTAGACGACTTTTACCTATGTATCAATTATCATTCCAATTAGTAATCTCAATTTACGATTATAATTTTAAGTTAGTTGTACTAATAAGGTTAGGTTAGTCATGTATTTTTAAGTTTTTATAAGTTTCTTTTATTTTTCCGTCACCTTTTATTTTTTTCAACCATTTTTCTTTTTCAACCTTTTTCTGACGAACTCTTTTTCTTTCTTATTTCTCGCTATTCTAGTTTTTAGGACATAGATTTTTATTCTACTTCTTATCTAAATTTCTTAAAATTACGAAAATTTATTTTAAGTGGTTAAATTAATAGACATCAAAATTTTCTGGTTCGTAGTAATAGTTGTATTTGTACGTGGACCGGGTTATTGGAGCCAAACAGTCCTCAATTATATTGAGACCAAACGAATCTTGCCCCTCTGCTGCATCTTTTGGCTATTCGAAACGTAGGCAAAATCAGAAAAGTCTATTGGTTGGATAACTTATTATAATTTTTCTTTCCTTTTTAAAACTAATAGGATATTCAGTGAATGCACCGAGCAAGACGTTCACCACCTTTTGTACGTTCACCACCTGTAACTAGATCAAGACATTTAGCAAATATAACCGCCGTTGATTTTTCTTTAGAATCGTCATCCAGTCGACCAAGTACTTCAGTTCAAATTTCCGATAATCCATTTTTTGAACCCAACCTCACAATTGAGAATCCGGAGAATATTCAGGAACGGTTCGTAGATCCTGAACCATTAAACTTTCCTCCAGAGCCACCAATAATTCAAACAGAGATTGTTGAGGAACGAACCATTAAATCAGAATCATCTAGTGATACCGATTCAACAAATTCAATTATGGAGAATCTGGAACCTTTAAGTATGGAAGACCGAATGAGAGCTAAACGCACTGGCCAAGGTCACGCAATTACTCATCCAGACATTAATGCGCCAGATTATGAAATCAAAGGACAAATTCTACACATGGTGACTAATCAATGTCAATTTAGTGGTGCGCCGAAGGAAGATCCAAATGAACATCTACGTACCTTTAATAGGATCTGCACACTATTTAAAATCCGAGAAGTGGAGGATGAACAGATATATCTCATGTTATTTCCCTGGACTTTAAAGGGAGAAGCCAAAGATTGGTTGGAATCGTTACCTGAAGGGGCGATTGATACATGGGATGTTTTAGTTGACAAATTTCTTAAACAATTCTTTCCTGCATCTAAAGCCGTAAGACTTCAAGCAGAAATTGTTACGTTCACACAGAAACCGAATGAAACTCTATATGAGGCATGGACAAGATATGGAAAGTTGTTAAGAGGATGTCCGCAACATGGTTTAGACACCTGTCAAATAGTACAAATATTCTACCAAGGATGCGACATCACTACAAGAAAAGACATAGATATAGCAGCTGGTGGTTCTATTATGAAGAAAACCGAAACTGATGCTTACAAAATTATTGATAACACTGCTTCCCACTCACATGAGTGGCACCAAGAAAAAGATATCGTTAGATCATCTAAAGCAGCTAGAGCCGATTCTAGCCATGACTTAGATTCCATTTCCGTAAAGATAGATGCTGTGGAGAGACGAATGGAAAAGATGACTAAAGATATTCACTCAATACGAATTAGTTGTGAGCAGTGTGGAGGACCACATTTGACAAAATATTGTCTCAGTATTGAATTAACAATGGAACAAAGAGAGAATATTTCATACATAAACCAAAGGCCTGGAAATAATTATCAGAATAATTATCAACCGCCAAGACCGATTTACAATCAAAACCAGAATTATAACCGAAATATTCCATACAACAACCAACAAGGTCCTAGCAATCAACAAGTATCCAATAATACTTACAATCAGCAAAGACCTAATTTTCAAAACAAACCACCACAATAAACCGATGATAAAAAGCCGAATTTAGAAGATATGATGACAAAGCTAGTTGAAACTCAAACACAGTTTTTCACATCTCAGAAACAAACCAATGAACAAAATGCTCAAGCATTTAGATATCAACAAGCTTCTATTCAAAATCTAGAACAAGAAGTAAGTAACCTAGCAAGGTTAATAGGTGAAAGAAAACCGGGAAGTCTACCTAGTGATACAAATGCTAACCCCCGGAATGAAACAGCTAAAGCCATTACCACAAGAAGTGGTACAACACTTAAACCACCTGAAATACCTGTAACTTCTGATGAAGCCATTCCTACTCCACAAGAACCACAACCTGATCAAGATAAGGAAAAAGAACCGGTAGTTGAAAAGATTAATGAAGATAACACAGCTAAGGCTAAACCTTATGTTAAACCATATCAACCACCACTTCCTTACCCGAGTAAAATGAAGAAAGAGAAGCTTGAAGCCGAGCAGTCCAAATTCTTGGATATGTTTAAACAGATAAATGTAAATATTCCTTTCATTGATGTGATTTCAGGAATGCCTAGATATGCTAAATTCTTGAAAGATCTAATCTCAAATAGAAAGAAAATGGAAGAACTCTCGGCTATTACTATGAATGCTAATTGTTCAGCAGTGCTGTTGAATAAGATACCAGAAAAACTATCTGATCCAGGAAGTTTCACAATTCCATGTTTTCTGGGTAGTCTTAGTTCAATAGAAGCATTGGCAGACTTAGGTGCTAGTATAAATCTAATGCCGTATTCACTATACACTAAACTAGACCTTGGAGAATTGAAACCAACCAGAATAAGCATACAACTAGCCGATAGATCAATAAAATATCCTAGAGGGATAATGGAGAACATGCTAGTTAAAGTTGGTACTTTAGTATTTCCAGTAGATTTTGTTGTTCTGGACATGGAAGAAGATTCTCAAGTTCCTCTCATATTAGGAAGACCATTCTTAAACACGGCTAAAGCAATAATAGACGTGTTTGGTAAGAAACTGACCCTAAGTATAGAGGATGAGAGTGTTACCTTTTCAGTTGATAGAGCAATGCAACAACCACAATCTGCAGATGATACATGTTATTATATTCAAACTATAGATGCACATGCAGAATTATTAGAAGAATTTCCAGAATTACAAGGAACAGGAGAATGCTCTTTAGGAGAAGGTAATGAACCAATTGATGAAGCTGAAATGTTAGCTACACTTATAGCTAATGGATATGAACCAACAACAGAATAAATCCAAATGCTAAAAGAAGAAGACAGATATCGATATAAATCATCGATAGAAGAACCTCCGAAATTAGAGATAAAACCACTTCCAAACCATTTGGAATACGCTTATTTACATGGTGAATCTGAATTACCTGTAATAATATCGTCTTCTATTACTGAAAATGAGAAATCACAACTCATTTCTGTGTTGAAAGCTCATAAATCAGCCATTGCATGGAAGATTCATGATATTAAAGGAATAAGTCCTTCGTATTGCACACATAAAATCCTTATGGAAGAAGGTCATAAAACGTATGTGCAACGCCAACGAAGACTAAATCCTAATATGCAAGATGTAGTTAAGAAAGAGATTATTAAACTGCTAGATGCAGGTTTAATTTATCCAATCTCTGATAGTCCATGGGTAAGCCCAGTTCAATGCGTGCCTAAGAAGGGTGGCATGACTGTCATTACAAATGAGAAAAATGAGCTTATTCCTACTAGAACTGTAACAGGATGGCGTGTGTGTATTGATTATAGAAAATTAAATGACGCCACCAGAAAAGATCACTTTCCCTTACCTTTTATTGATCAAATGTTGGAAAGATTAGCCGGAAATAGTTACTATTGTTTTCTAGATGGATTTTCCGGATATTTTCAAATTCCAATAGCACCCGAAGACCAAGAGAAAACCACATTCACGTGCCCTTATGGTACTTTTGCTTACAAACGCATGCCATTTGGACTTTGCAACGCCCCTGCAACCTTTCAAAGGTGCATGATGGCGATTTTTCACGACATGATAGAAGAATGCATGGAAGTTTTCATGGATGACTTTTCAGTCTTCGGTGATACATTTGAATCATGTCTAGTTAATCTGGAACGAATGCTTCTTAGATGCGAACAATCCAATCTAGTACTTAATTGGGAGAAATGCCATTTCATGGTTAAAGAAGGCATCGTTCTTGGACATAAAATTTCAAAAGAAGGAATTGAAGTGGATAGAGCTAAAGTAGATGTAATTGCTAAACTTCCACATCCCACCAATGTTAGAGGAGTTAGGAGTTTTTTAGGGCATGCCGGTTTTTACCGACGTTTCATAAAAGATTTTTCTAAGATTGCCACTCCTATGAATAAACTCCTAGAAAAGGATGCGCCATTCATCTTTTCAGATGAGTGTATCAAATCTTTTAAAATTCTTAAAGAGAAACTCACTAATGCACCGATCATGATAACGCCAAATTGGAATCTACCATTTGAACTCATGTGCGATGCAAGTGATTTTGCAATGGGAGCCGTTTTAGGACAAAGGATTGAAAAACGATTTCAACCTATTTATTACGCTAGTAAGACATTACAAGGAGCACAGACGAATTACACAACTACTGAAAAAGAACTCCTTGCTATTGTCTTTGCTTTTGACAAATTTCGATCATATCTCGTTCTAGCAAAAACGGTGGTCTATACCGACCATTCTGCTCTTAGATACTTATTTTCAAAACAAGATGCTAAACCAAGATTAATCCGTTGGATCTTACTCTTACAAGTGTTTGATATTGAAATCCGAGATAAAAGAGGAGCAGAAAATCTCGCCGCTGATCATCTTTCTCGTCTTGAAAATCTCGAATTAGAAGTTCTAAATGAATCAGCCATACAAGACAACTTTCCTGATGAATATCTATTGAAGATAGATTATAAAGAAATCCCATGGTTTGCAGACTATGCAAACTACTTAGTTTGTGGATTCCTTGAAAAAGGATTATCGTACCAAAGACGAAAGAAATTCTTCAGTGATATAAAACACTATTTCTGGGAAGATCCACATCTGTTTAAAAGTTGTCCCGATGGAATAATACACCGATGTGTATTTGGAGATGAAGCTAGTAAAATATTAAACCATTGTCACACAGGACCAACAGGAGGGCATTATGGGCCTCAACTAACAGCAAGAAAAGTTTATGAAGTTGGATTCTATTGGCCTACAATTTACAAAGACGCACACCTTCTTTGCAAATCCTGTGACGCATGTCAAAGGGCCGGAAAAATAAGTCAACGTGATGAAATGCCACAAAATGTCATCCAAGTATGTGAAGTATTTGACATTTGGGGTATTGACTTTATGGGTCCATTTCCAAAATCTCATAATAATCTATATATACTCGTAGCCATTGATTATGTATCTAAATGGGCGGAAGCACAAGCTCTCCCAACTAACGATGCACGAGTTGTAGTCAACTTTTTAAAACGTCTTTTTGCAAGGTTTGGAACACCGAAAGCTTTAATAAGTGATCGGGGTACTCATTTCTGTAATAATCAACTTGAGAAAGTTCTTAAAAGATATGGAGTAACTCATAAAATCTCCACCGCATATCATCCACAAACAAGTGGAAAAGTTGAAAATACCAACCGAGCTTTAAAACGTATTCTAGAGAAAACCGTAGGATCAAATCCGAAGGAATGGTTCATTAAATTGGAGGATGCACTCTGGGCTTTTAGAACAGCCTACAAAACTCCAATTGGAACCACACCTTTTAGACTTGTTTATGGAAAAGCATGTCATCTTCCAGTAGAAATTGAACACAAAGCATTTTGGGCTTTGAAGACATGTAATCTTGATTTACATGAAGCCGGACGTTTACGATTAAGTCAACTAAACGAATTAGAAGAACTAAGACTTGAAGCATACGATAATTCGTTAATCTATAAAGAAAGAACGAAGAAATGGCATGATAAAAGAATCAGAAGTTCAAAAGAATTTAAAGAAGGAGACAGAGTGCTTCTTTTCAATTCACGATTCAAGCTATTTCCTGGAAAATTGAAATCAAGATGGTCTGGACCATTCATAGTCAAAAGAGTTTTCCCATACGGAACGATAGAATTAATAAATTCAAAAGGGATTGAATTTAAAGTTAATGGTCACAGAGTTAAACACTACATACATGGTCCGATGGAAGTCGACAACGAAGTTAATCACAATTTCGACACCACAGCTAACTAAGTGTGGGGAGAATCAAGTCTTTAAAAGGATAATATGTATTTCTGTTAGAGTTAGATTGTCTGTTTTCGTGTAGTTCTCGAAAATGGAACCCAAATGGTCTTTCCCTAGCAGACCCTAAAGAACTAGTCTTCTCCCCCCATTCTGAATTTTTATTTTTTTTAGGTTTTTACGAAATGAAGACTGCCTGTGAACTAAACCATGGTCTAATGCTACACGCTTTGATCACTAAAAGAAATAATGACATACTACCGAGTGAAATAGTATCAGTAATCAGAGAAAGAATGGACGGAGTTAGAAAAGAATCCAGATGCGAAGATAATAAGTTAAAATTTGGTAAAGGAAAATCAAAATCCGCAGCGAAAAGAAGAGCACGACACCTAGAAAGATGTCACAAATGCGGAAAATGGTCACATGGAGGTAAATGTTCAAATAATCAAACCTATTCAAATACCGAATTTGTTACTTTATGCAGAGACGGGCCATTCATATGTTTAGAAGAAAAGACACTAAATGCTCGAGGTTACGCCTATGTAGCCATGGAAAACCAATTAAACTGACTATCTTATGAATGGGATAGATCATATAACTAAAGAAATCTATTTCACAGGTATGTCTGTAGAGTTTTTATTTTTATTTTTATTTTTAACCTTTTGATAATAAACGCTAATTTGTTCGCTAAAAATTATTAAATTGGTATTGAATAAAATTAGGTTTGGCGACCGAAATTATTGATATCATTCAAAAATTTATTACATCACTGCGAAATTTAACGTTTATTCTTAAGGTATAAATATCTTTAATCAATCAACCCAAAATATTTCGAAAATTTGTCATGAGTTAAATTAGGTCTTGGAACCGAAATTACTTTACCGAAAAGAGGGGCGCATATTTTTGATAATATTTGATTGATTAAAGTGGGATAAAAAGACAAAAAGATTTTTAATTTTATTTTTACCATGTTTTTAAAATTAATATATAAATCTTAAATTAATATTGTAAACTTTGTAAAAACAATATTTTTAAAATTATAAATATTTGAAAAATTAATATAAGTTTGGTGTGAATTTTTAATTTTTAAAATATGAATTTTTAATTTTATGCATTTCAAATTTTAAGTTTGGTGTGAATTTTTAATATTAATTTTGAATTTTATATTTAAATTGTGTGAATTTAAAAACAAAAATTTACTTTATCTCATTAAGTTAAAATATGATTTTTAAAATTCGTCGTAAGTTGAAGACTAGGTCTTTGAATCGAAATTGCTTTACCCGAGAGAGGGACGAGAACTTTTATTATCATTATTTTTAATCTTATTGAATTAAAGTATGCCAAAAACATTAAAAAAACAAAAAAATCTTAGCTTTTAAAACAATCGCTACAAAAAGACAAATTTTAAAATTTTGTCGAAGGACGGACTAGGACATCGATCCAAAACGACCTCGTCCTAAATAACAAGGGAAACAAAATTTTAAAAATTAAGTACTTAATTGTTTTAATAAGTTAATGATTATAAAAAAAAAAAAAATAGCAAACTCCGCGACTCGCGGAGTTTGAAGGGTTAAATGTCGCGAGTCGCGAAGGGACCAAAACCCAGAAAAAAAAATAAAGAGCTGTAACAGATCAGTGCACTCCACAACTCAAAAACACAGCGAAAAACTGCCGAAAAACCCCGCGAAATACACCCCAAAATCACAATTTTTAACCGTTAATCACCAAATCTTTTACTAAAATCATGTTGAGAAGGATGCTATCTAGGAATTACTCATGAAAAACGGTAAATTTCTACACCTAAACACCATTTAATCTGAAATTTGGTGTTCTTGAGCAATTTTTTCCCCAATTTGATTTTGATGCTTTTTAGTGTAATTATGATTAAATTGTTTATGTATTATGCTTGTATAACCTAGATTGATGCTGTTTAACATGATTAGAAGCCTTAAACTTCAAATTTTGAGTAATCTAGGGTTTGTGTTCTTGAGCAAATTTGGGGCTTTTTGATATAAACAGGTTATGGCCGATTTTTGTCATGAAATGTTGCTAAATTAAGTAGTGTAACATGTCTAGGTAGTTAAATGATCCAAACTTTGAGCCTAAACATGATTTTGAGAATTAAAGTAGACTTTTTCAAGTCTAAAATTCATGAACTTGATTTTTGAAAGATAATGCCATTTGAAACTTGTTTAATTGCTAGTAATGATTATTTTGACATGTTATTTGAGTTGAATGCTTATGAACTTGGCGAACATTTTCGTATATGCTTATTTGAAAAAGTATAGATTTGATGAAAATATGAAAATGAGCTTAAGTTTGATATAAATTGATCATGTCATTGTAATTATTTTGATTGATGATTTTGCTGACACTAATGCATATTTGGATGCACAAAAATTGTGTTTGATGTGTTTTGCAGACTGAAAGGGGTGAATCTTCATCCCAAGCCCGCAATGCTCCTGCTGAGAACACGGAACAACAGGAGGTGGATAACTACTACAAGCAGGATATACCTCATCCAGTCATGGCCTTTTCTGATATGCACTTGGAAGAGTTGCACCCGAACCTGATATTTGACAGACTTTGGATAGATTATCCAAAATATCAAAGGAGTTTGCATACTCTTCATTCTAAGGTTGTTGAGGTACCGAGGGTCATAGAATGGGGACCTTTAGAAGCTGTAGAATTGGCCGGGCCAATTAGGGAATTACTTGTACAGAGGTATGGTAATTCTTCTTTTAATGACTGGGTACGTTTATTCACCATGCGTAGACCTGTATATAAAGTATGGTGTGAAGAATTGTTATGTAGTATAGAGTTGAATGATCGGGTAGCTAGTTTAACCGATCGTTCTTTTATTAGATTTTTGTTAGGCGGTTCGATGCGCCACATGTCTTTACTGGACATGGCTCAGGCTTTACGTATATATACGCCTGAGGAGTTAGCATCTGCCGATTGTAGAGGGTTGATACTAAACGGTAGAAAGATAGATGAAAATTTTGATACACACGGTGTGTGGAGTCAAATGACAAGCCATCACCGTTTCAAAGGGGGAAATTACTCTTATTTGGATATAGATAGAGCCGAATTAAGAGTGATTCATAGGTTTTTAGCTAATTCGATTACACAAAGGGGTAAGAACAAGGAAAAGGTAAATGAACAAGATTTGTTTTACCATATGTGTATTCGAGACCCACAAAGCTCTGTAAGTATACCATATTGTGTGGGTTATTATTTATCAGCTATGGTTCGGGGGATGCGACCGCATAGCATAATAGGAGGTGGTATTTTTATTACTTTGATTGGTGAATATCTCGGTGTGGATATAAGTCGGGGGGGATTATTAGTAGAAGAACCAGAACCCCGCGATACTATAGGTTTAAATGTATACCATGGTGCGAAAGTTTTGAAAAGGCGAAATAACGCCGCAGTACAATACCATGGTAGACATCCACAGGTGGAGAGAAACCAACAGCAAGGTAATGTAGGAGGGGGAATGAGATGCAAGAAATGCAAAGGTTTATAGCTTCTCAGGAATACGAAAATGCTAGACAGAGAGCATTTGAAGATTGGCAAGTTCATCAGAACTAAATCATAGCTCATTACCAACATATAGGCAGAAACTATATTCCTACACCGAAACCCATCTTCCCTCCTTGGTCTATAGAGATGCAGCCACCATATCCTACGTATAACCCTGCCGAAGCATTCTATAGCACCTATGGTTATGCCTGGAACCCCTATTGGTACCAGTATCATCCCTAGTATACTTAGTTTTATTTTTTTTGTAATTTGTAATTATTGATACATTTAATGCTTTTGTTAATATTGTAATCATTTTTATAATTATCTAACTTTTATTGTTAGATTTTAATAATTTTTGAATGTGGGGTAATATACCAAACTTCAAAAAATATGTATATATGTTTGCAGTTTATCTTATGTACACAACAGGGTAAAACAACGCATTTTCAAAGACTGGCATTAAGTTCAACAAAAGCAACTAATTTTGACGACAAGATGCAAAATATATGTGAAATAACAACAAGTCGGAATGAACAAATGATGTGCACCATTTATCATTCAGCAAATAAACGCCAATATATTTGGAAACTTTGGTAAAAATTTAATCATTTTCACACAAATCACCCTCAATAATTTAAATTGTTACTGATTTCTTGCAAATGAGGGCATTGCAAGATCTTAAGTGTGGGAAGGGGTTAAATTCTTTCGGATTTTAAAATTTTTATCTTAAACACTTGGTTACCATTAAAAATACTAGTAAAGCAGTAGTTGTATTAGAATCTAGTGCTCTCTGATAATAAAGAATAGCCCTAGTCTTATATACTGACTACCCAATTCTAGTAAAATTTTTCATAATTTTCAATTAAATAAATTCAAAATCATGTTTATACATATTTATGAACGATAAAACTAGGTTTTAACACCGAAATTATTGTTACCTCGGAAAGGACATAAATTGAGAAACAAACTAAAATGTTAAAATTCATTTAAAATGGAATAGAGGACGATAAAAAGGAAAATAAAAGCCAAGTGTGGGAAAATTTACCAAGTTATCTTAAACATATGTCACATATATCTGTAACAAATAACTGAAAATACTTTTGCTTTGGACTAAACTAAACTGTTTTACCAAATGAAAGAAAAGAAAAGATGGATCTACACGATGAATCAATTCCATCATTAAAAGGAAGTAAAGTCTTCCGAAAAAGAAACGCGCTTCTTGATCTAGGTCATGAAGTTGTCGTCCAGGCCAGCTGTAGGTTGACGAAAAATCCAGAAAAGTCATCACTAAAATCAGCAGGAAATCCACGGACCTCAGCATTAAACAGGGTCGCCAAGTGGTCAGATTTATCCTAACCATGAGAAGGATTTATTTTGAAAAATGGGGGGGCACCATGCAAATTAGCTGGATAAGACTAATGAATCAGATCCCCAGAAAGGATAATCTCCTTAACGATTAAAAATCAGCTTTTAAGACTGATATTACTCAATCCTAGAGATTGACCTTAAAGATTGAGAATTACAAACTCATGGAATTCAATGATATCTAAACTCAAGCTTGAACGAGAAAATATTTTGATCAAAATTACAAACCGATTTGTTTTCTGAAAACCCTATTTTCAATGCGTTCATTACCATTGAACGTAAAATCCTAGGAATTCACCTGGAATTCATTAGGTCACCTGAACTAAAACGGGTGTCAACCGTAAGAACGGTGGTTGCATAGTGGTCAAAGACAGGACCTTGTGCCATTTTACTATTGCTCCTACCAAGGATAGTAATTGCGTCCGACACGTTATAGACCATAATTAAAAGCATGTCAGGGGACATTGCCTTAACAGTTGCTTGTTCAACGCTTTCCTTTACAACCGGACGGTAGTTTACCGAAAGGTAATATACGGGACAAGTAAACTGGACGTGTTGCTTTCCAAATACAAGGTTAGCAAGTGGGTGACACAAAACTGCAAGTTTTGAGCTAAAATTTTCAAATCTGAAACCCACCAAACCCACAAAAATATTTTGCAAACACCGGTAAAGGGTTATCCCGGAAAACTTATCTAGGGTAAAAACTAGATTTAATTTTCAAAAGATCAAATGTTTTCATAAAGATCCAATTTCCTTAATGGATCTAAATTTTTATAGTCATGTGGGACTGTAAACCATATCGTTACTACCATTGTTTATACCGCCGTATAGAAAATCACTGATGTACAAAGTGTGAAGAATAAAGAAGTGATTCTAGTATTTCAAGACGATATTGCTTGAGGACAAGCAACGCTCAAGTGTGGGAATATTTGATAATGCTAAAAACGAACATATATTTCATAGCATTATTCTTCAAGAAAGACAAGCTTTTAGTTGCAATTGTTCTATTTACAAGTGATATTCGTTTAAATAATAAAAGGTGAAGACAAAAGACAGATTCGACGAATTGAAGACGCAAACGACCAAAAAGCTCAAAAGTACAAAAGACAATCAAAGAGGTTCCAATTATTGATAAGAAACGTCTCGAAATTACAAGAGTACAAGATTCAAAACGCAAAGTACAAAATATAAAATTGTACGCAAGGACGTTCGAAAATCCGGAACCGGGACCAGAGTCAACTCTTAACGCTCGACGCAACGGACTAAAAATTACAAGTTAACTATGTATATAAATATAATATAATATATAATTAATTATATTAATTATATATATATTATATTTATAAATAAAAACCGTCGGCAGAGAAAGACTCCAAAGTTGTGAGCTGTAATTTCATTCTCCGCGACTCGCGGAGTTTGAAGGCAAAAATGCCGCGAGTCGCGGAGCCCCAAAAGTCAAAAATCCCTATAAAAACAAACGAATTCTGATCGCAAAAATTACAATATATCCATCCATCTCTCTATCTATATCATAAAATATATATATATATATATATATATTTATAATTTATATTTTAATTTTAATTATAATTCTAATAATAAGGGTATGTTAGCGAATGTTGTAAGGGTGTAAGTTGAAATTCTGTCCGTGTAACGCTACGCTATTTTTAATCATTGTAAGTTATGTTCAACCTTTTTATATTAATGTCTTGTAGCTAAGTTATTATTATGCTTATTTAAAACGAAGTAATCATGATGTTGGGCTAATTACTAAAATTGGGTAATTGGGCTTTGTACCATAATTGGGGTTTGGACAAAAGAACGACACTTGTGGAAATTAGACTATGGGCTATCAATGGGCTTTATATTTGTTTAACTAAATGATAGTTTGTTAATGTTAATATAAAGATTTACAATTGGGCGTCCCTATAAATTACCATATACACTCAATCGGACACGATGGGCGGGGTATTTATATGTACGAATAATCGTTCATTTAACCGGACACGGGAATGGATTAATAGCCACTAGAATAATTAAAACAGGGGTGAAATTATGTACAAAGGACACTTGGTATAATTGATAACAAAATATTAAAACCTTGGGTTACACTCAGTCGACATCCTGGTGTAATTATTAAACAAAGTATTAAAATCTTGTTACAGTTTAAATCCCCAATTAGTTGGAATATTTAACTTCGGGTATAAGGTTAATTTGACGAGGACACTCTCACTTTATATTTATGACTGATGGACTATTATGGACAAAAACCAGACGGACATATTAAATAATCCAGGACAAAGGACAATTAACCCATGGGCATAAAACTAAAATCAACACGTCAAACATCATGATTACGGAAGTTTAAATAAGCATAATTCTTTTATTTCATATTTAATTTCCTTTATTTTATATTTAATTGCACTTCTAATTATCGCATTTTTATTGTTATTGTATTTAATCGCACTTTTAATTATCGTACTTTTTAATTATCGCAAGTTTATTTTATCGCACTTTTATTATTCGCAATTTCATTTATCGTTATTTACTTCATGCTTTAATTTAAGTCTTGTATTTATTTTTAATATTTTACATTTGGTTTTAACTGCGACTAAAGTTTTAAAATCGACAAACCGGTCATTAAATGGTAAAAACCCCCCTTTATAATAATAATATTACTTATATATATATTTGTATTTTTATAAAAGTAAACTAATATAGCGTTGAGCTTTGTTAAAAAAAAGATTCCCTGTGGAACGAACCGGACTTACTAAAAACTACACTACTGTACGATTAGGTACACTGCCTATAAGTGTTGTAGCAAGGTTTAAGTATATCCATTCTATAAATAAATAAATATCTTGTGTAAAATTGTATCGTATTTAATAGTGTTTCGTTGTAAAATTTAATACTATTTCGTACCCCCACGCTACCACATCAAAGACCAATCGGATTCCATTCTCGGAACTACACGAGAACAGAACAACTAACTCTAGACAGCATTATTTCTTTTTAGAACATTTGAATCTCCCCACACTTAGGTAGCTGTGGTGTCGAAATTATGATTAACTTCATTGTCAATTTCTTTTGGACCATAATCAACTTGCATATCTGTGACTTTTGCTTTAAGCCATTAGTCGGATTCTTGTGTAATATCTACAAATTCAACTAGTTTCGCCTTTTCTTTAGGCGATATATTGGATACTAACCGGTTACATAACTTAAAGTTCCCCTTGGTTCTAGCATCGCGAATCCGTTTAATAAGTTTCTTCACGGAAATATTAATAACGGGGTCATTTAATTTCGTATCAACAACGGAGTTCTTTGTTATTAGGTCATCATTAGGTGTTACTTCATTTTCCCCACATTTAGGCGTTTTATTATTATTAAGCACTACCATTGGAGTTGGTAAAACAACATGCTTCTCATCGATCATTTTTATTGGTTCAACGGTTTTGGTTGATGGAGATTTAGACTTTTGAATCATAAAGGTGATCGATTTGTCACCATCACTAAGTGTCATTCTACCCTCTCTTACATTAATGAATGCCTCGGTGGACGCTAAGAATGGTCGACCTAAAATTAGAGGAATGTTTGAGTCCTCTTCTATGTCAATAACAACAAATTCGACTAGAAAGGTTAAATTACCTACTTGAACGGGTAGGTTGTCAGCAATTCCAACTGGGTGCTTAATGGTTTGATCAAAGAGTCGAACACTCATTTTCGTTGGACTTAGCTCACCTACTCCTAATCTCTTATATAATGAAAGAGGCATAACACTCACACTCGCACCTAAATCTGCTAGTGCATCATATATCACACAATCACTAAGTAGACAAAGAACAATAAATTCACCCGGATCACCCAACCTGGGTGGAATTTTTGGTGGAACTGTCTTCACCGGGTTTACTTTTACGATTTTAGTTTCTTGTACTTTCTTATTCTTCTTCTTCTTTCTAAAGGTATCACAAACTTTATTACCTATCACTTGCTCATACTCAACTCCTTTTATTGGAAACGGGATGGGTGGTCTGTATGGTTCCACCACTGGCTTTACATACTCGGATGGTGGTGGTGTTGTAACTTCTTCATTGTTACTCACATCTAAAACCTTCCCATCTTCTGATGCTGGTTTTTCAAAATTCATTGAAACCATATTAACATTCTCATTCTGAGGATTTACTTCAGTATTACTCGGTAGCTTTCCTTGTTCCCTCTCACTCATCAAGCTAGCAAGAGTACCTACGTGTTTTTCTAGATTCAAAATGGAAGCTTGTTGAGTTCTTAATGACTGATCAAACCTCTCATTTGTTTGGGTTTGAGACGTAATAAATTGTGTTTGAGATTCCATTAGCTTTTGTACCATTTCTTCCAGATTTGACTTTTTCTCTTCGATTTGTTGTGGTGGTTTATACAAGCTAGGTCTTTGTTGATTGAAAGTGTTGTTTTGAGTTGGTTAGTTATTCGGACCTTGTTGTGTGATGACCCGGGAATTTTCGACCAAATTTAAACTTAATCTTTATATGTTTCCGACACGATAAGCAAAGTCTGTATTGTTGAATCTCAAAATTTGTGAACTGTTTTACATGAAACCATTTGACCTTGGACTATTCCCGACGATTCACGAACAATTGTTTGCAAATAAATATGTATATATTATATAAATATAAATATAAATATATGTATATATATATAAAAAAATTTGAATTAATAAAGTATATATTATAAACCTTAAGAATTAAAAATATAAAATAATAAATAGAATAAATAAATTACCATTATACATGTATATTATTGTTAGTCTCTATATATGAATTCTAATAATAATTATAATATATATTGTGATATATAATATTTGATAAATAATATTATATATACTATAGTGTAAAGATAATATATTATATATAATTATAAGTTAAAATATAAATGATATATTATTATCACTACTTCATTATTATTATAAATGTTAATATTAATATTTGTACTACTAATATTATTGATTCTAATAGGAGATATAAATATATATATTATTTGATATGTATAAGTTATCGTATTATTATTTTTATCATTAATAATATTAATATTATTAAAACAAATATTATTGTTAGTATCATTTATAATATTATTATTATTATTATTATTATTATCATTTTTATTATTATTTGTATCATTATTATTATTATTCTTAATATAATTATTATTATTACTAATATATTTATTAATTATTATATAAATT
The DNA here is from genome assembly GCF_046630445.1 of Rutidosis leptorrhynchoides. Lineage (NCBI taxonomy): Eukaryota > Viridiplantae > Streptophyta > Magnoliopsida > Asterales > Asteraceae > Rutidosis > Rutidosis leptorrhynchoides. Next base: position 503,969,321 of record NC_092335.1, read on the forward strand.
ATAATTATAAAAATAAGGAAAAAAGGGGACGGAGTCAGGTCCTATATCTATCACGACTGTATCTGAATTTTGTTCATGTCTCATACAAATCCAAAATCAGTTAGTAATCACTTCAACCTTTATATTTTTTTTATTCTTTTTATTTATTTTATTATTGTCTGTAAATGGAGAACGAGACCAGGAACCTTGCTTATATACAAATTGTTTTCGTTGGCATTGTTTATAAAAACTTTCTATCATCATTTATCAATTTCAATTAACTCAATTTACTGATATTAAACAGAAAAATCAAACAATACGGCTCGATAAACTCTGAACGTATAACTTTTTGGCAAAACATCGAATTCGAAACGTTTTTCAAAATCTATAATTGCAGTTGTGTTAGGAATATTTTAAACAAACTAACTGCAAAATATCACGATCCAATTCCTCATATTGAATGCGAATTTTGGAGTCAAAGTTTCGAAATAAAAAGTCAACCCATTTGTTCTTCGTGAAATTTGAAATTGTTTTGATGTTTCAGAATCAATTGAGGAGTTGGAACGTTTCTAATAATGATTTTTAACCTATCTTATGTTATAAACATTGTTCAAAAAGCTCTAAGAATCAAAATCTTATTTTTTTTTTCTTCTTGGCCTGTTACGAACAGCAACAGCAGGTTTTTTTTTTTTGTTTTTTATATTTTTTTTGTTAATCAATAAAATCCTTTCTAAGTTTGTGGTTGTTTACAAGTCTTTATTAAAACCATAAAAATCGTTTTTCTTTCATGCTTGTAAACTATATGTCGACTAATATTTTTTTTTGAAGAAGAAGAAGTTTAAGAGAAAACAGATACTACGGGTTTAATAAATACAGATATCAGATTATAACAGAAAAATGGCACGCAGAGCATTGGTTTATGAGAGTGTCCGGTGACCGAGTGGTCGTGAGTTCGAGCCTCGTTCGCGACAGTTTATTTTTTTAGAAAGCCTTTAAGGTAGTTTCCATTATTATTATCATTATTATTGTTATTATTATTATTTTTATTATTATTACTTATTTTTATTATCATTGTTATTTTAAGTATATTAACTATTACTAATATTAAAACAAGTATTTAGAACAAGTATTATTATTATGATTAAGGTTATTGATATATTAGGAATATCATTATCATTCTAAAATTTGTAAGATCATTGTTATTATTAAAAGTAATATAAGTTTTATTATTATTACTATTAAAAATTATTATTATTAATATTAAAAGTGATTAATAAAAGTATTGTTGTTGTTATTACTAAACATTAGTATTGGAATTAACATTATATTTTTATCAATATTAGTATTTGTATCATTGTTATAGTTATTAAGATTATTATTATTATTATTATTATTATTATTATTATTATTATTATTATTATTATTATTATTATTATTAAACAAAAGTATAGTTATTAACAATATCATTATTATTATTAACATTATCATTTTAATAAAGTTATTATTAATGTTATTAGTAAATTATTAATATCAAAACTATCATTTTTAAACAGATAAATATTTTGTACTTAAAATACACTTATTACATATACAAAATTATATTAAAATTTCATATAGCTATAGATATCAAATTTATTAATATTAGTTACATAAATACATACAAATAACAAAACTATCAATTTTTAAGTATAACATTTAAACAATCACGTATATAAATATGGATATATTAATATAACCACATGGATATTAACCATTTTAAATATATACAAAAATTAAATATACAAAATAAAGATATAATAAATAAATTGTTCAGTTACGATTATGTGTATTAATAAATATACAAATGATATAGGTTCGTGAATCCGAGGCCAACTCTGCATTGTTCAGTTGTTCAATGTCTTTATATGTATTTTTACTACAAAATACAGTATGGTGAGTTTCATTTGCCTTTTTACCCTTTATATTTTTGGGCTGAGAATACATGCGCAATTTTTATAAATGTTTTACGAAATGGACACAAGTAATCGAAACTACATTATATGGTTGAATTATCGAAATCGAATATGCCCCTTTTTATTAAGTCTGGTAATCTAAGAATTAGGGAACAGACACCCTAATTGAAGCGAATCCTAAAGATAGATCTATCGGGCCCAACAAGCCACATCCAAAGTACCGGATGCTTTAGTACTTCGAAATTTATATCATGTTCGAAGGAGGATCCTGGAATGATGGGGATATTCTTATATGCATATTGTTAAGGTCGGTTACCAGGTGTTCAATCGATATGAATGATATTTTTGTCTCTATGCATGGGACGTATGTTTATGAGAATTGGAAATCTGAAATCTTGTGGTCTATTAAAATTATGGAAATAATTATTTATGATAAACTAATGAACTCACCAACCTTTTGGTTGACACTTGAAAGCATATTTATTCTCAGGTACGAAAGAAATCTTCCGCTGTGCATTAGCTCATTTTAAAGATAATACTTGGAGTCATTCATGACATATTTCAAAAGATATTGCATTCGGGTCGTTGAGTTCATCAAGATTATTATTTAGTCAATTATAGTTAGATATATTATGATATAGTATGCATGCCGTCAACTTTCGATGTAAATGAAAAATTGTCTTTTAAAACGAATGCAATGTTTGTAAAATGTATCATATAGAGGTCAAGTACCTCGCAATGTAATCAACTATTGTGAATTGTTTATAATCGATGTGGACTTCGTTCGGATGGATTAGGATGGGTTACTACAGTTGGTATCAGAGCGGTGGTCTTAGCGAATCAGGTCTGCATTAGTGTGTCTAACTGATAAGTCGTTAGGATGCATTAGTGAGTCTGGACTTCGATCGTGTCTGCATGTCAAAACTTTTGCTTATCATTTCGTGTCAAAAATCACTTGCTTATCATTCTTAATCTAGACATATCTTACTACCTGGATTGTATGAATAGTGTATAGACAAAATTCATATCTTAGCGTATCTGCTAATTCATATCTTAGCGTATCTGTCACTGTAGACTATATTTGACACGTTTCCTTAATTACCTCCGTAATTCACGGGATCTTTGGAAGTATGTATAGATTTTCTATATATAATTAGAATATCATTCGATATTCGAAAATTATTTCCTATCAAAACCCTTTAACTGATTGTGAGAGATGGATCCTACACCTAGCTTGGATTCCATTAGTTCCGGAAGCGATTTCGAGACGTATATTGAAGCAAACTCCGAAGTCAAAGAACCAGAAGTGTCTCAACCATTTAGTTATTTTTCTTTCTGGAGGAGATGGGGGTGGGTCTGAGACTTACTCACTCGATGGAGAAATGAAGAAGGCGAGCCCTACTGCGAACCAAACTTACCTCCTAACATCAGAGAAAACGTTGTACTCACCGGTGATCCTATGCGAAACACTGTATTCACCCTTCTTGCTAAAATATTCTGCCTCGAAGGTCGCATTACTGCAATCTCAGAAAATATTCAATCTCTACTTCCGAATACCAATCGAAGGGGAATATTAGAAGAAGTTAGGGAACTTCGAATTGATAATCAAGATCTATCGAATCAGATGAGTGGATGGATAGAAATGATAGAGGGTAGGATAGAAAACCTAACAAGAATGGTGCGTGATCTACAAGCTATGCTTACTACACCAACATCATCACCAACCTCAGCACCAACAACACTTGCAGCACCAGCAGCATAACCAGTACCAACAACAACAACATCATCACACGTCTCAACCTCGCAATATATACCTCAAGTATAATCATCGTTCTACGAATCGTTCTACATAAACTATCTTCGTCCTTCATGGCAATTATGTAATCTCTAATGTTTTAGAGATTATGTACTCTAGTTCTAGCCGTAAATCTGATGAGTTTAATATCACATTGACTCATTAAATCCATGATTACGTCCGAAGAAAATATATGTATATATGTTTTCATAAAGATAGTAATTAAAAGTTTTATTATACAAACTGTTAATGGTGAAAATATTTTAACGGGTAGGTAATACTCGAGGAATATTTAGATTCCACATTAATAAGTTACACTGTACACTCTTCGAATCTGATTCAACAGTCATTTACTATTCTACTTACATCTACAGATATACGTATCCGTTCACCGCAGAATAACCATTTTCATTCAATTTCATATTTGGATTTTGATTTATCAGAATCCAACAAGTGGCATAATGAAGAAAACATTTGACGAAATAAAATTTGTTAGAAACAAACAAATTAACTATGAGAAATTTTGTTAAGAATCCACGCTAACTGTTCCTAGCTAATTGTTCCTAGCTAACTGATTACATTTTATTTATCGCAATTTACATTCTCGCAATTTTATTTATCGTCATTTAATTTATGTTATTTACTTTACGCACTTTATTTATCGTTATTTAATTTCTGTTATTTATTTTACGTACTTTAAATATCGGGACACGTATACTAGGTTTTGACATATCATATCGACGCATCTATATATATTATTTGAAATCACCATAGACACTCTATATGCAGTAATGATCGAGTTCTCTATACAGGGTTGAGGTTGATTCTATAATAATATATATAATTTGAGTTGTGATCGAGTATGAGACGAATACGGGTCACGATACATATTAATTAATTCGAATATTATATATTAAACTTTATATGAATTATTGGACTGTCAACTGTGGACTATCGACTATGGACTAATAACATTGGACAATTAAAATGAATTAAAATATTGATTATAACATATGAAACTAAATAATTCTTCAAGTTTGCCACTTGATTTCATCTTAAACCTCATTTGTATCTTGACGATTACAATCTGCGTTCAAACCTTTCATGATTCTTGAAAACACCTCAATCGAAAAGATGAACCGACCGCACTTTACCTATGGAAGAAAAGATTGATGCATATAGTTATGCACCTGAAAAACTCTCGGAAACTGAGCAAACGTTTAAAACGCAGCTATACTAATTTCTTAGTGTTATTATTACCCAAAATAACTTTGCAATCCCTTTCCAAATTAGCAAATTTTGTCACAGCTCCAGCAAGTCAACTTTGACTTTTCGTTCGAAACAACCTTATAATCACCTTGATATATATATATGTGTGCTCTTTTATTGTTACCGGGGAACCTTTTATATTCCACCATATTACCATCAGCGTTTAATCATCTAAAAACACAATTCTTTTCAAACCACCTCAGATTGATAACCGATGATTCAGGTATGATAGCATTAAATGCAGAGGAAACAGAAAAATCGTAGATGGTCTAAATGGCCAAAAGTTTGATGATAAAGAAGGGAGTGTTAGGAACGCTCGATATAAAATTTGGTACTGAAAAACAGATTGAGCAAACCATAAAGGAGACCAAGGCCAAATACAAGGACCATATTATATATTCAAAGAATTCAGGTAATTCTGGATCCGATGAAACCTTCAACGAATATCTTGCTCCGTACTCATGTTAAAATCTTGCGGAAGAATCCTTCTTCATCAACCATCGAACTTAGAAATTCCAAAATATCATCATAAATATCTTCGATATTTCTGAAGATATTTTCATAAATATTCTCGTCCGAATTATTCATCTCTTTGTGCTATCTATATTACATCATAAAGGAAACTACTTTAGTTTCTAATTTTCTTTAAAATTCGAGTTTGAAATATGAATGTTATTGAAGTAATGTTGGGAACTGATGCATGAGTTACTATAATATAATGACACTTAATCAACGTGATTATATTACAATAATTCATACTGAGTTTCTAATGGAACGTGATGATTCACAGATCATAACGTTATCATATGTCATGTTACACGACTCTTACGTTCTGTCTAAATCTATAAACATATCAAGAACATATTTTTCTTGATAGTCTTATCTTTCCTTGAATTCTGGTAATTTGACAAGTCAAATTGTGCTATTACCGTTTCTTTCTTAGGACATTAACGATGTTCATTCTGAAACTTATATCTGCGAATTCTGGACCATTACAAGAGATGCCCAATCGTAAGAAGAAGAAACGGATAGACAAAGTTCCGAAATAGAAATTAGAGTATAAATCGTAGCAAATAGGGGGAGTATTAACTGGGGATGACAATGATTATAGAAAAACAGAAGCAAGGACTTCGAAGTATAAGAGAAAATATAAAGCCCAATGACAACACCGAAATTACAAACTGTGGATATTAGTGTGTATAACAATATAAAGACACGGGAGGATTATAAATACAATAATCCCTAGAGCATAGTAGAAATAAACATATTCTTCCGATGGGGATTGGAAAAGAAGAACGATCATTGCGATAGTCAGAATAAGAACAAGGATTAGAACTGGATTAAGCATTTTCACAATCCTTTGGATGTACGAACTAAGAAGGAAAGTATTGGAATGGTGAAAATAATGGAACAGAAGAGTTTAATTTATAAGGGAAATATTAGACAGAGTAATCGAGGCAGATCAACGTATTTAATTATAGAGATCTTAATTTTCTTATTCGCCGAAGAATAAAATCTTTTAGATTTTAAAGATTTTCTTTAAATTCCTTGAATTCCGGAATTCAACCTTGACTCTGTCAAAAGCTAAGACAGATCTTTATCCTTTCATTTCACTATTTTGTGATAGCTTCACTCGTACGCTCCGCATAATCGAGCCGTTTTATCTATATTTAATCCATAATGATAAAACTCTATTTACCAACTCATATTCGTCATGAAAACATTTTTATTGTTAGTCATGACGACCTCACTCAAATTTCGGGACGAAATTTCTTTAACGGGTAGGTACTGTGATGACCCAGGAATTTCCGACCAAATTTAAACTTAATCTTTATATGTTTCCGACACGATAAGCAAAGTCTGTATTGTTGAATCTCAAAATTTGTGAACTGTTTTACATGAAACCATTTGACCTTTGACTATTCCCGACGATTCACGAACAATTGTTTGCAAATAAATATGTATATATTATATAAATATAAATATATGTTTATATATATAAAAAAAAATTTGAATTAATAAAGTATGTATTATAAACCTTAAGAATTAAAAATATAAAATAATAAATAGAATAAATAAATTACCATTATACATGTATATTATTGTTAGTCTCTATATATGAATTCTAATAATAATTATAATATATATTGTGATATATAATATTTGATAAATAATATTATATATACTATAGTGTAAAGATAATATATTATATATAATTATAAGTTAAAATATAAATGATATATTATTATCACTACTTCATTATTATTATTAATGTTAATATTAATATTAATATTAATATTTGTACTACTAATATTATTGATTCTAATAGGAGATATAAATATATATATTATTTGATATGTATAAGTTATCGTATTATTATTTTTATCATTAATAATATTAATATTATTAAAACAAATATTATTGTTAGTATCATTTATAATAATATTATTATTATTATCATTTTTATTATTATTTGTATCATTATTATTATTATTATTATTAATATAATTATTATTATTACTAATATATTTATTAATTATTATATAAATTATAATTATAAAAATAAGGAAAAAAGGGGACGGAGTCGGGTCCTATATCTATCACGACTGTATCTGATTTTTGTTCCTGTCTCATACAAATCCAAAATCAGTTAGTAATCACTTCAACCTTTATATTTTTTTTATTCTTTTTATTTATTTTATTATTGTCTGTAAATGGAGAACGAGACCAGGAACCTTGCTTATATACAAATTGTTTTCGTTGGCATTGTTTATAAAAACTTTCTATCATCATTTATCAATTTCAATTAACTCAATTTACTGATATTAAAAAGAAAAATCAAACAATACGGCTCGATAAACTCTGAACGTACAACTTTTTGGCAAAACATCGAATTCGAAACGTTTTTCAAAATCTATAATTGCAGTTGTGTTAGGAATATTTTAAACAAACTAACTGCAAAATATCACGATCCAATTCCTCATATCGAATGCGAATTTTGGAGTCAAAGTTTCGAAATAAAAAGTCAACCCATTTGTTCTTCGTGAAATTTGAAATTGTTTTGATGTTTCAGAATTAATTGAGGAATTGGAACGTTTCTAATAATGATTTTCAACCTATCTTATGTTATAAACATTGTTTAAAAAGCTCTAAAAATCAAAATCTTATTTTTTTCTTCTTCTTAGCCTGTTACGAACAGCAACAGCAGGTTTTTTTATATTTTTTTATATTATTTTATTAATCAATAAAATCCTTTCTAAGTTTGTAGTTGTTTACAAGTCTTTATTAAAACCATAAAAATCGTTTTTCTTTCATGCTTGTAAACTATCTGTCGACTAATATTTTTTTTTGAAGAAGAAGAAGTTTAAGAGAAAACAGATACTACGGGTTTAATAAATACAGATATCAGATTATAACAGAAAATGGCACGCAGAGCATTGGTTTATGAGAGTGTCCGGTTACCGAGTGGTCGTGAGTTCGAGCCTCGTTCGCGATAGTTTATTTTTTTAGAAAGCCTTTAAGGTAGTTTCCATTATTATTATCATTATTATTGTTATTATTATTATTTTTATTTTTATTATTATTACTTATTGTTATTATCATTGTTATTTTAAGTATATTAACTATTACTAATGTTAAAACAAGTATTTAGAACAAGTATTATTATTATGATTAAGGTTATTGATATATTAGAAATATTATTATCATTCTAAAATTTGTAAGAACATTGTTATTATTAAAAGTAATTTAAGTTTTATTATTATTACTATTAAAAATTATTATTATTAATATTAAAAGTGATTAATAAAAGTATTGTTGTTGTTATTACTAAACATTAGTATTGGAATTAACATTATACTTTTATTAATATTAGTATTTGTATCATTATTATAGTTATTAAGATTATTATTATTATTATTATTATTATTATTATTATTATTATTATTATTATTATTATTATTATTATTATTATTATTATTATTATTAAACAAAAGTATAGTTATTAACAATACCATTATTATTATTAATATTATCATTTTAATAAAGTTATTATTAATGTTATTAGTAAATTATTAATATCAAAACTATCATTTTTAAATAGATAAATATTTTGTACTTAAAATACACTTATTACATATACAAAATTATATTAAAATTTCATATAGCTATAGATATCAAATTTATTAATATTAGTTACATAAATACATACAAATAACAAAACTATCGATTTTTAAGTAAAACATTTAAACAATCACGTATATAAATATGGATATATTAATATAACCATATGGATATTAACCATTTTAAATATATACACAAATTAAATATACAAAATAAAGATATAATAAATAAATTGTTCAGTTACGATTATGTGTATTAATAAATATACAAATGATATAGGTTCGTGAATCCGAGGCCAACCCTGCATTGTTCAGTTGTTCAATGTATTTATATGTATTTTTACTACAAAATACAGTATGGTGAGTTTCATTTGCCTTTTTACCCTTTATATTTTTGGGCTGAGAATACATGCGCAATTTTTATAAATGTTTTACGAAATGGACACAAGTAATCGAAACTACATTATATGGTTGAATTATCGAAATCGAATATGCCCCTTTTTATTAAGTCTGGTAATCTAAGAATTAGGGAACAGACACCCTAATTGACGCGAATCCTAAAGATAGATCTATCGGGCCCAACAAGCCCCATCCAAAGTACCGGATGCTTTAGTACTTCGAAATTTATATCATGTCCGAAGGAGGATCCCGGAATGATGGGGATATTCTTATATGCATATTGTTAAGGTCGGTTACCAGGTGTTCAATCCATATGAATGATATTTTTGTCTCTATGCATGGGACGTATGTTTATGAGAATTGGAAATCTGAAATCTTGTGGTCTATTAAAATTATGGAAATGATTATTTATGATAAACTAATGAACTCACCAACCTTTTGTAACACCCCAGCTTAACATGACCACAATATTGTCCGCTTTGCCCGCAGGCGCACGGCTTTTTCTTGGCGACCACACACGAGAAGCACTTTCCCAGGAGGTCACCCATCCTGGTAGTGATCTCGCCCGAGCACGCTTAACTGCAGCGTACTCACACATCTGCTCTGCCTGTGGTCCCAAAACGCGTTGTGTCATTTAAGCGTGAGTATTACCTTATAATCCCATGATCACTCATGTTCGTGTGCGATGTGGGATTTGTCTAGGGTGTTACATTCACCCCCCCTTAGGGACTCATCGTCCTCGATGAGGTTTGCCCCACCACCCCCAACGGCACATGAGTGGCTCTGATACCATTCTGTAACACCCCAGCTTAACATGACCACAATATTGTCCACTTTGCCCGCAGGCGCACGGCTTTTTCTTGGCGACCACACACGAGAAGCACTTTCCCAGGAGGTCACCCATCCTGGTAGTGATCTCGCCCGAGCACGCTTAACTGCAGCGTACTCACACATCTGCTCTGCCTGTGGTCCCAAAACGCGTTGTGTCATTTAAGCGTGAGTATTACCTTATAATCCCATGATCACTCATGTTCGTGGGCGATGTGGGATTTGCCTAGGGTGTTACACCTTTTGGTTGACACTTGAAAGCATGTTTATTCTCAGGTACGAAAGAAATCTTCCGCTATGCATTAGCTCATTTTAAAGATAATACTTGGAGTCATTCATGACATATTTTAAAAGATGTTGCATTCGGGTCATTGAGTTCATCAAGATTATTATTTAGTCAATTATAGTTAGATATATTATGATATAGTATGCATGCCGTCAACTTTCGATGTAAATGAAAAATTATCTTTTAAAACGAATGCAATGTTTGTAAAATGTATCATATAGAGGTCAAGTACCTCGCAATGTAATCAACTATTGTGAATCGTTTATAATCGATGTGGACTTCGTCCGGATGGATTAGGACGGGTTACTACATGTTGGTTGTACGATTTATTGTTGGGTCCATTTGGATTGTAAAGAATGTTTTGATTTCGATTGAAATTTGGCCTTGGCGGTTGATAATTATTTTCCGGCCTTTGGTTCATGTAGGAAACATTCTCTCGTTGTTCCATCGTTTGTTCAATGTGACAATCTTTCGTTAAGTGTGGTCCACCGCATTGCTCACAACTGATTCGTATTGCGTGAATATCTTTAGTCATATTTTCCATTCGTCTCTCGAAAGCATCTATTTTTGCGGAAACGGAATCAAAGTCATAGCTAGAATCGGCACTAGCCGCTTTAGATGAACGAAAGATATATTTTTCCTGGTGCCACTCATGCTAGTGGGAGGCTGTGTTATCAATGATTTTGTGAGCTTCGGTTGCGATTTTCTTCATAATGGAACCACCAGCTGCTGTGTCGATGTCTTTTCGTGTAGGAACATCGACACCTTGGTAGAATATTTGTACTATTTGATAAGTGTCTAAACCGTGATGAGGACATCCTCTCAACAATTTTTCGAATCTTGTCCACGCCTCATATAATGTTTCATTTGGCTTTTGCGCGAACGTAACAATTTCTCCTTGAAGTCTTACAGTTTTAGATGCCGGAAAAAATCTTTTAAGAAATTTCTCAACTAAGACATCCCATGTGTCAATCGCTCCTTCAGGTAACGATTCTAACCAATCTTTGGCTTCTCCCTTTAAAGTCCAGGGGAACAACATAAGATAAATAGTTTCATCCTCAACTTCTCGGATTTTAAATAAATTACAAATCCTGTTAAAAGTTCGAAGATGTTCGTTTGGATCTTCTTTTGCTGTACCACTAAATTGGCATTAATTAGTTACCATGTGTAGGATTTGTCCTTTGATTTCATAATCTGGCGCATTAACATCTGGCCGAATAATGGCGTGACCTTGGCCAGTGCGTGTGGCTCTCATTCGGTCTTCCATACTTTGAGGTTCCATTATTTCCATATTTGAATTTGTTGAATCTGAATCACTATAAGATTCTGATTTAACGGTTTGTGGTTCAGGAGGAATGATTAGTGGTTCTGGATCTTGGAATTGTCCTTGAATATCCTCCGAGTTCTCAATTGTGAAGTCGGGTTCAAAAAATGAATTATCGGAAATTTGAGTTGGAGAACTTGTTCGACTAGATGATGATTCTAAATAAAAATTAATGGCGACAATATTGGCTAGATGTCATGATCTGGTTACAGGTGGTGAACGTATGAAAGGTGGTGAACGTTTTGCTCGGTGCATTCACTGAATATCCTATTAGTTATAAAAATAAAAATTATATAAGTTATCAAATTAATAGACTTTTCTGATTTTGCCCACGTTTCGAATAGCCAATAGATGCAGCAGGTAGCCAGGACCCTTTAAATCAGAAGCCCACAACTCGCCACTAACAAATCCAACTATTACTACGAACCAGAAAATTTGGATGTCTATCAATTTAATCGTTTAAAATAATTTTTCGTCGATATTTTGAAATAAAAATCTTTGTCCTAAAAACTAGAGTGTAGAAAAGAAAAAGAAAAAGAAATGCGTCGAAAAACGTCGAAAAATGAAAATAAGAAAGAAAAACGTCGAAACTTAAAAGTCTAAAAACTAAATTTAAAAAGTTGCGCCTAAAGGTATTAAGGCTTAAAAGGAATTCTATATTCAAAACGGCAATAACTTAATTAGGCACTAAAATCTAGAAACTGCGTCGCAAAATTATAAAGCGCCTAAATCTTAATCTAAAGAAAAAGCACTTAAGGGATTTTACGGCAAAGTCTTAAAAGCTACATATCTACGGCAAATCTATAACTACGAAATTAATATTACGAACGACAAATATTAAAGACTACGAATAAACGATAAAAAGATACAAAATATAAAATAAAATGATAAAAATACAAATTTTATAAAAATATTATTTTTATATTATATAAAAGTATTAATCTATATATTTTATAATAATATTTGAACTTAAAATAACAAATTATATATTAAAACTAAAAACTAAATATTAAACTAATAAACCCTAATTAAATTAATTAATTATAATTATTAAATAAACCCTAAACTGTCAGACGAATGATTCAGACCTGTCAAGTCACTCCATGCGATCGCATGGAGTTCAAGGCTTCTATCCATGTGAACGCATGGCTTCGAATACCAGGCCGAATGTTTGGGCTGCTACAGTACTTGGCCCGTTTTCTATTTTATTTATTTTTATGATTTTAATTTTCTAATTTATTACAAAATATTTATATAAATTTAAAATAAACTTATATTTTAAAATCTAAAAATAAAAGTACTTGTTAATATTATATATAAAATCTTAAAATATATATATATATATATATATATATATATATATATATATATATACATACATATATATATATATATTATAATAACTTATGATTAATACAAAATATTTTTACAAAATAATAAATAATATATTTTTACAAAAATATAGTTATAATAAAGTGTTTTTCACCGAGTCTCCGGCATCGGCGCCGAAAATACTTGATGTTGCAGCGGTGGTGTATGAAATACTATTATTGTTTACACAAGTTTTTATTTAATTTATATATGGGATATACCTAAACCTTGCTACAACACTTATAGGCAGTGTACCTAATCGCAGAGTAGTGTAGTTTTTATTAAGTCTGGTTAGTTCCACAGGGAGCTAGCGATTACGTACTATATTTTTAACAATTATATTTATATAAAATATATATAATTATATATAGTAATAATAATATATAAAAGGGGGTTTTTACCGTTTAATGACCGGTTTGTTGATTTTAAATAAAGCGTAAAGATAAATGATGATAATATAAATGACAGAATTTAAATTGCGATAAAGTAAATTGCAGTAATTAAAATGAAGGTAAATAAAGGTACGATGAAATATGAAATAAAAGTATTATGCTTATTTAAACTTCCGTAATCATGATGTTTGATGTTTTAATTTTAATTTATTACCCTGGGTTAATTGTCCTTTGTCCTGGATTATTTGATACCTATTTGGTTTTTGTCCATAACAGTCCATCGGTCATAATTATAAAATGCTCGTCAAATTAACCTTATTCCCGAAGTCAAATATTCCAACTAATTAGGGATTTAAACTGTAACAAGGTTTTAATACTTTGTTAATAATTACAGCAGGTTATCGACTGCGTGTAATCCAAGGTTTTAATACTTTGTTAACAATTACACCAATTACCCTTGTATGTAATCCACCCTTGTTTTAATAAGATATGAACATTAATTTACCCACTTGATCAGTTTGAATAATCAATTACCCAACCCGAATAATTAATTAAATGATCGTAAAGGATGTCGTATAAATGTCACTAAATAGGACATTCATAATCATTTAATAATTATTAGATTAACTAATTTGAAGATAGGTTCGACAGATTCCAATGAGTTGTCATTCGATTAGACAATACCCCCATTCTATTAATAGTCCATAGTCCAATGTCCACAAGTGTCGGTCTTTTGTCCAAACCCGAATTATGGTACAAAATCCAATAACCCCATCTTAATATTTAACCCAACATCACAATTACTTCGGCTCAAATAAGCATAATAATAACTTAATTACGAGACATTAATTTAAAAGGGAAGAACATAGCTTACATTGATTATTTATCGCGTAGCGTTACCCGGACAGAGTTCCGACTTTAAAACCCGTAAAACATTTCTTACAATAACCTAACTAAACCATAACTTTATTATTAAAATTAACTTATATTAAAATTATAATATAAATATATTTATGTTTACAGAAGAAGGAATGAAAAGAGTGTGTGTAGTACTCGGCTGAAAACATTGCAATTTATAGGACCTGGCCAGGATTCCCCTGCCATGCGATCGCATGGAGATAAAGCCTCCAGGCCATGCGATCGCATGGCCGCCTGTGACAGCTAACATCAGTTTGTTTTATTCTTTGCCGACGTTTTATTTAAATATATATATAATATATATAATTTATATTATATTATATTATTGTGCATAGTTGACTTGTAATTTTAGGTCCGTTGACTCGCGCTTTGATGCTCGGTTTATGTCTCGGCTCCGGATTTTCGAACGTCTTTTCGTATGCTTAGATATCTTCTACTTTGCGTTCCGCGACTTCTACTCTTGTCATTTTTGGACGTTTCTCATCAATAAATTGAACCATTTGGATTGTAACTTGTACGTTTGAGCTTTTTGGTCATTTGCGTCTTCAAATCGTCGTCTTCTTCTTTTGTCTTAGCACTTATTTATTTAAATGAATATTACTTGAAAATAGAACAATTGCAACTGAAAACTTTACATATTGGAAGGATATTGCACCTAAATATATGTTCATTTGGAGCACTATCAAATATGAACTCTCAAAGCACAAGAAGGATTTGAAGCGTAAAGACGATTCTTTCAAAGAAGAACGCATCATACTTCAAAATGAATTGATTATACAACGGCAAATGAAATCTGAACTTTATCAGTTGGAATCTCAACTTTCAAAAAGCAACTCACGGGAGGAGCTCTTACAAAAGAAAAAGAAAGTGTCTACTCTTCAGAACGACTTGGAGATTCAGATTCAGTTATACAAGGAAAGTCAAGCAAAGCTTCAAGTAGAGCTACAAAGTAAAAAAGATTCTTTCGAAAAGGAACAACTCAATTTAGAGACACTGAATAATCGACTCAAAGAGAAAATTGTTCATCTCATAGAAGAAAATAAGACAATTCGGACTCTTCAAGCAGAAAATGGTCCTCTCAAGTCCAAACGTGAATTTGATTCAAAGACCATTCTACAACTTCGCACCACTATTGATAATGTTCAGACTCTTAACCAAACATTAACACACGGCTTTGAAAAATGCATTTCGAATTTGCAACATGAGTTAGATGTTAAATTAACACCAACTCCCAAACCAACGATGGTGTCGATGGGTATACAAGTTGAAATCCCGGAATACAAGAAGCCAAAGATTGAAGAATCAATATGTTCTTTTCCTATGGTTGAAAAAAAAGCTTCTTCGCCAGAGATTCCCATTGTTTCTAAACCTTACAAAGACATGTATCACGGACAACCTGTGTATTCAAATCACCAAACCAAAATAAATAATTCGTTTTTGGAACCTATTTATGGGAAAAATGGAGAACTCACCGAATTTCGTGATCAATACGGATGGTTTCCTCATAAACCGAAGCAATCACATTCAGAAAAATCATCCATCAACTCGAACAAAACACCGTTTGTTAAAACACCTTCAAAACCAATCAAGTACTCATTCAAAGAGTTACTTTCCCTAAGCCACGACCCGTGATTCAGGCTAAACCAAAACCTTTTCAAACCAAGATTCAACCTCGATGGAATGCAAGATCAATTAACCACATCGACCAAACCTACAAATTGTTCACCAAAACTAATGACAAAGCAAACCGAAAAACCCACTACTCAAACTTCTGCATCAAATCTCTGACACAAACTCGTCCCAAAAACACTTCAAACTCCTCATGCCCGATTGAGGGGGAGCAAGACGATTCATCATTCAAGGGGGAGCTTAAGAAGATCGGTAAGCAAGCTCTTTCCTACACCCCTCTCAATTTAATAAAGACATTTCTTAACAACGCACACCAATGGGGAGATAAAATGTCAGGATCAAAAGATGGTGTGCATTGTGATCACTCATATCGGACAATGGAGAAGCTTTCAAAAGAAGAAGTTTCTTCAGTTCAAGTCAACAACTTAGCCTAAGCCTATTCCGAGGGGGAGAGTGCAAGACATGAAAGAGATCCTAGAGTTCAAGACCAATGATTACCAACCACAACGCACATCAAGGGGGAGAATATTAAGTCTAAAATATGATGTGCATTGTAGTCTTTTATGCAATTGTAGGGATGTGATGTATGGAGTATAAATTCATCATCCTCACCTAGTTTCATTAACCTTTTCCCTTATAACTCACACACAAAAAGTGTGTGATTACCTCTCCCTCTCCTTAATTCTCCAAACACACTTGTAATCTTTAACTCAATTAATCTTGGCACGAAGTTGAGTTTACTATCTGTTATTCAACATCAACATCATTACAATTCAGCGACCGCACCTTCTTATACATATTCATATACAGATACACATGCATACACAATCACTGTAACACAAACATATACACAAACATGTACATATACACATATACACATATACATGCATACACAATCACTGTAACAATCACAAACACGAATTCAAACACAAAACTAAACTTTTCAAAGTATAAATCATAATTATGGTTATTGATGCACTCCAAACGAAATTATCTACTCAGGATACAACAGCTGAAAAAAGGTATATAAAATATGCATGTACAAACATCACAATCACAAATACATATGAAATCTGATGGAAACCAGTATACACAAAAACATGAAACTCAGTCAATAATATGCCATATCTTCACAAAAATCAAAAATCTTTTATAGGTATGATTTATAAGAATCAAATTTGCAAATTTTCCATTTTTGAAATGAAAAACCAAAAGGATTGAAAGACATACGCAAGCAAAAGGTTCAAACAAATTCAATCCGACAAGATATTGATGCACGGTGTGTTGGGAAATTACAGTCTCACTAATTCCCACCACCCAGCCCAACAATAATAGTAAAGAAATAAAACAATACACAACACAAGATTTAACGTGAAAACTCCAAAACAGGAGAAAAACCACCGGCCCCCAAAGAGAGAAATACACTATATCACAAATTGTTACAATGATATAGACGACTCTCTTAAGCCAACTACACTCTCCAAAAAATTTAACTAATACAACTCTCAAACAATGGTAAGAAAGAAAGAAATAATCAAATACTTAAAGTGTATTGATTGGTGCAAATTGGAATGAAGACTTAGCCCTCCTTTTATAACCAAGTCACCTACCTCCAACTTTCTCCTCCCACCTATGTGGGATAACATCCTTCACAAAGTAACCATATCAATTTTTTCTATCAAAAAATAAAACCAACAAGTCTCCACCTTTTTGATAGAAAAAGATAACCATACTTCAACATTATAAGGATAACCGATATAGATGCTTCCTCGACGACAACTTCAAGATCCTCATCTTCATGCCGATGACATTATCTCCCAAGAGACAAAACTTGCATTTTTACAGAACATTGTCTAAACCGACAATCATTTTTATCACAGACAATCATAACTCTTAACAAGAATTATCATACTCCACCATTAAGAGTATAGCACTTAGAATATCACATTCCAAGCATTTCACCTAGGCACATGTTGTTGAACAACCAGCTGAAACTTTATGGTGCAACTTCCCTGTTTGGATTTCCCGAAAGTCCCATCAGCTACAACATCAGTTTCCACCACACAACCTGCATCAACGCTGTAACACCCCAGCTTAACATGACCACAATATTGTCTGCTTTGCCCGCGGGCGCACGGCTTTTTCTTGGCGACCACACACGAGAAGTACTTTCCCAGGAGGTCACCCATCCTGGTAGTGCTCTCGCCCGAGCACGCTTAACCACAACGTACTCGCACTTCTACTCAGCCTGTGATCCCAAAACGCGTTGTGTCATTTAAGCGTGAGTATTACTTTATAATCTCATGATCACTCATGTTCGTGGGCGATGTGGGATTTGCCTAGGGTGTTACATTCACCCCCCCTTAGGGACTCATCGTCCTCGATGAGGTTTGCCCCACTACCCCCAACGGCACATGAGTGGCTCTGATACCATTCTGTAACACCCCAGCTTAACATGACCACAATATTGTCCGCTTTGCCCGCAGGCGCACGGCTTTTTCTTGGCGACCACACACGAGAAGCACTTTCCCAGGAGGTCACCCATCCTGGTAGTGCTCTCGCCCGAGCACGCTTAACCACAACGTACTCGCACTTCTACTCAGCCTGTGATCCCAAAACGCGTTGTGTCATTTAAGCGTGAGTATTACCTTATAATCCCATGATCACTCATGTTCGTGGGCGATGTGGGATTTGCCTAGGGTGTTACAAACGCCAAACTAATGCCCATGTGTAATTGTGGAACCGCTAACGAACATCCCTTTCCACGGTGGCGCGGACACACCATGAAGATGACGTGACTTCAGAGGAATTCATCACTCTCCGTAACAACAGAGACAATGTTAGCGTCTTTGGAGCCATTTGCCGGATTAGCTCCACCTGGACAATTAACCCTTACATGCCCAGTCTTCCCGCACCTCTAGCATACCAGATTCTTCCCAGAGTTTCTCTTTCGCCTATCCGAACACAACACTATCGTATCTCCTGATGACGAGACCCCGTTACCTTCCAGTCTTTTCTCCTCAGATAGGAGCTTGCTAGAACGTCTTCAAACTTCAGAGTTTTCTTCCCATACATCAAAATAGGTTTCATGTGTTCATAAGATGATGATAAAGATAATATCAACCTCAAAGCTTTATCTTCATCATCCGTTTTAACTCCAATAGCCTCCAGTTCTGAAACAATACCGTTAAGAATACTTAGATGATCTGAAATCTTTGAACCCCCATCCATATGCAGAGTATGAAATTGTTCTTTAAGACACAATCGATTTGAGATGCCCTTGCCCTGGTACAACTGCTCTAGTTTAACCCAAAGCTCCTTTGCCGTTCATAACCCGTGCACATTTGCAAGCACGTTCTTTGCAAGACACAAACGAATCGCACTTGCTGCCCTCAAATCCATATCATCCCATTCTTCTTCATCGAACTTACTGCTAGAATCACTGCCGGAAACAAAGGTGGGTTTACCTTTCAATGCCTTGTGTAACCCGGACTGAATCAACACATCCTTGACTTGAACCTGCCATAAGCCAAAATTGATCATCCCATCAAATTTCTCTACATCAAACCTCATTGGACTGAACTTCGACATCGTATCCGTATCCTATAAACAACACTTTCTCTGATTTTGCTCACGTTTCGAAAAGCCAAAAGATGTAGCAGGTAGCCAGGACCCTTTAAATCGGAAATCCACAACTCGCCACTAACAAATCCAACTATTACTACGAATCAAAAAAAATATTGTCTAACCAGATACCCTATACGATCAATAGAACTCGTTTCTGATGTGGACGATCCACTCCCGTGGCAACCACAGAGCATGCTCCGACTCCTATAATCGAGACCCCCGTCAAACCTGACGCTCTGATACCAGTTGTTGGGAAATTACGGTCTCACTAATTCCCACCACCCAGCCCAACAATAATAGTAAAGAAATAAAAACAATACACAACACAAGATTTAACGTGGAAATTCCAAAACAGGAGAAAAATCACCGGCCCCCAAAGAGAGAAATACACTATATCACAAATTGTTACAATGATATAGACGACTCTCTTAAGCCAACTACACTCTCCAAAATATTTAACTAATACAACTCTCAAACAATGGTAAGAAAGAAAGAAATAATCAAATACTTAAAGTGTATTGATTGGTGCAAATTGGAATGAAGACTTAGCCCTCCTTTTATAACCAAGTCACATACCTCCAACTTTCTCCTCCCACCTATGTGGGATAACATCCTTCACAAAGTAACCATATCAATTTTTTCTATCAAAAAATAAAACCAACACGGTGGATGTTCAACCATGGCTCACGCCTCTCAGGATCAACTTTACTTATTTTCAATTTCTCCAAAACATTTGCATGTTCCAGTAGATAACATAATATGGCAAACTCTTTTCGTGAAGCGTAAGAAACTATAAAAATTTCCTTTAACTTAAAACGTAGACAATCAGGTGCCTCCTCCTTTGGTGGGTTCCATTCCATTCTTAATGATAGAAGCCCCTAACGATGAACAAACAAATAGTCAAATAGCAATAATAATCTGAAACAAAAAGGAGTGTTTACATGTACGTTTTGAGAATTATAGGAGATTCCAAGATTAGATTTGATAATTAATAATTTAGGCAAAGCTTCGAGTCATATATCTGACGATGAAAATGAAAACGTCACTTTTCTTCTTCATGTAGTTAAAATTTGTGAATATGCTCAAGATAAGCATAAACTTACATAAGGAAAGTAAAGATACTCAAGATTGGGCATATTGTTTAACAAAGCCAACAACAGACTGCAGTCTCAAGCAATTTCAAGTTTAACCAAGTAAGGGTACATGGGCAGATTTATATTCCAAATGCCACCAATACCCTGCGTAACCAAAACAATAGACATTATCATCCCGAAGCATAGCATTTAAAATTAGAGCAATTGACTATTGAAAGTGTTAATTTGATTTGATTTTTGATAAATGATTGTAATAATTATAATACTATCGAACATACCAATAAATATTCACTAATCAATCTCAGTATTTTGGTGGACGAGGCAAATATCAAGAGCATAATAACATCGGAAGTGTTGGTTATGTGAGTTTCAACAAGTGACGTAGGACTCATCAAAGTGTACTCTCTGACATAACAAGACAAAAGCTGAAGGCATTCAAGTTTAGGAACATCAATCACCAACTCCCG
This sequence comes from Rutidosis leptorrhynchoides, assembly GCF_046630445.1. NCBI lineage: Eukaryota > Viridiplantae > Streptophyta > Magnoliopsida > Asterales > Asteraceae > Rutidosis > Rutidosis leptorrhynchoides. The sequence goes on from NC_092335.1 coordinate 503,990,772, forward strand.
ATCCTCAAATAAACTCCTCTTAATCGTTAATCTCCTTATCGATGAGGAAGAGAGCTTAACAATATGCGATTTGTGTGTTAACTGTAGTCTATCCAAACACAATTCTTCTAAAACGGGACACCATGATATCAAATTCGTTAGCGAGTTTTCATCAAAAAGTTTTATATCTTGAAGATTAAATTTCTTCAAACATTTAAAAGTTATCTCAAGTTCAGGTATAACTATCGCACCAGGGCCTTTAAAAGTGAATTTAAATAGCGTATTACTGCAAGTTCTAAATATATCCAAGTTAAATCTAACAATATATGTGTCATTTAACCTAAACTCGAGTTCGTCAACTTTACACTGAGTAACAATATGAAGCTAATTATTAACACGATCATCATTGCATCCGTAAGAGTACTGAAGAAAAAACTTATGGATGGGCATACCACCACGAAGAGCTAGAACTTGATGAACTGTATCATAAAATTTGTTGGCGTGTTCTTTAAACTTGGGCATAACAAAATGGAGGTTAGGAAGAAATGCCCAGAGGTGCTTCCACCTGTTTGACAAAATGCGTGAACGAGTAACATCAGCAGCAGGAAGCAGAGATAAAATTCGTATAAGAAGTTCATCGGGTAATTGGCTTATCATATCAATTCCTTGGGCGGAGTTGTCATCAGCGTAAGAATGTTTGCCCATCAAGAACTCTAGGGTTTTGAAGTTTATGTGAAGATCAGAAGATGTTTATGTTTCTACGTGAATTTATATACTTCTGAATTGGACCTCTTTGATTTCAAGCCCTATATGATGCCCAATTCTTTTTCTCAAATAGATTATTAAGGCCCAAGTAGACTTTTAATGTTTCCAACTTTTTGTTGGAACATGCTTATACTTTACTCAAATATAAAATAAATATATAAGGAGTAAAACACTAGAAAAACTTCATGAACTACATTTTTAATAATCTCTACACTTTTCTATTTACATCGCACGGCTTTATATAGCCAAAGAAAACACTAGTACACGTTTGCAACTACCTACCTAAGTTACCCACTACTTTGACCAACTACTACTTAACCAAGTGTGAAACTAATTATACTGAATGACCCACGTTTACTTTGAAGCTACTAACCACCTATTTTTCTCTACCGAAATAATTGGCATACATGCACCACTATCCAACTTCTTTGCTTTCAAAACTCCTGAAATTTTGGTCAACTATGATACCCTTTCAAACAGCCGTTTTATCACTCTTTGAGCTTCAATGTCTATCTGGGCTTCTCACCTAAATATGGGCTGTAATATTGGGCTTTCAAAATTACCCAACACTTTTCAATCTATTTTGATTTTAGGCCCAAATTTGTTTCTCAATATAAGTTCTACATCCATTATCTCTTTATCTCATTTCTCACAAATCACATACGACATCTATATATGAAAATTGTTTAAAGGGCCAATATTCACAATAAAAACATTAATCAATATATATCATAGTAAAATAGTTACTTCAAGTTTGATTTTTAAATCACTACTATAGGTGTGTTTGATGAACTATTTTACGAGCTTATATGAGCATAAAAATGTAGAGCTTATGATTTTTAGTTAAAAAAAAGTTGAGCTTATGAAAAAGTAGAGCTTAAAAAATAAGCTCCTCACATCAAACTTATAAAATAAGCTCCTAGCTTACGATATGTTAAATTACAAGTGCCAATTTAAATGCACATTTATCCTCATGATCCGTAAATATGAAACTGGTGAATCAAATGATGCCACGTGAAAACCGAAGTTTCAAACTTCGGTTTTGAGGTTAATAAGATCCGAACTTTGAAACTTCGATTTCACACACACAAACCCAAAATCAAACTTATTCTCCAAAAAAACCCCGAAATCAAACAAAAAAATGGCTCAAATGAATCAAGTTCGTGCAAGATCGGTCCCGATTGATAGTTCTCTATTGTTTTTTGCAAGCGGAAAAGAGTCATTCATCATATTCAATATTCACCAAGAAGCTTGTAGAGGACGTGTTAATAAAACCAAGAAGAGATATTGGAAGCATATATATTTCGGGTCTTCAAAACGAAACAATACATGCGGGGGTCCAGAAGTATCTTGATAATGTAGGGTTAGGTTTAGTTTATAAATTGGGTAGACAAAGACTCGATTGGTCACTTGTTACTGCTATGGTTGAAAGATAGCGCCCGGAGATGCATACATTCCATCTACGGAATATATATATATATATATATATATATATATATATATATATATATATATATATATATATATATATATATATATATATATATATAATCCTTATTAATATGTGTAGAAGCAACTGTAACGTTGCAACACGTCCAGATTTTATGGGGTTTACCAATAGACGGAGAGGTTGTATCCAGTATTTGGTATGAAACGAGTGATGTGGATTAGGTACCGTTAGTCGTTACCTACTTAGGGATCACCCATCAAGATATTGGTACTAGGGGTAAAAGTGTAATACCCCGTCAGAATCCACTAACGGTGTATTAACTCCGGTCCCACAGTTTAACGGTCACGCCCTCTATATGTGATGTTTTCGAAAAAGTATTCGCATTAAATATCAAAACAAAGTCATTTATTAAAAGAAATATATCTGGAAAGCAGTTGACATAAATAACCAACTTAAGTAAACCCAAAACATTATTTGAAACGATAGTTTTCAATGCGAATATATGTTCTTAAAATACATCATGATGAAAACATGCTGGACAACATCCAGTACTAGCAGCTAGCAAGCAATCATGACAATTCTGCAAAGTGGAAGAAATACCTCTATGGACCTGAGATAAAAACATGCAAAACGTCAACGAAAAACGTTGAGTGAATATACAGGTTTAGTAAAACATTTCATAAGTTAGGCCACAAGATTTCTGAAAAAGCATTATAAAAATTATACATAAGCATGAGCACTTGATTATAAAGCTTTAACCCTGCGGATAGCTAAAACGCTACACGTCTTCCCTTTACCCTTTCTAAGCATACACCAATCAAGTGTACAAGTTACAACAGAATAAGCACCTCGTAGGTTGAGGCGAGGTTCGTCAAACCTAACGGTACTGTCCATATAAGTCGAGCTTACTTAAAGTAATTAATATAATCAAGCTAAGGGATTTTTGATCTGAACTCATATGTATATCGTTTAAGTTACTTGTGCCTAATATGTAAAACATTTGTAAAAAGCATGTTATCTCATCCCTGTAAAAAGGTAGTAGGGGACTGTAGACTCACCTTAGCAAAAGCACTGAAATCTCTTAGTAAAAATCGTACAGTAGTCGAACAATCTTGACCGAACAACGCAATCTAGTCAAATAGGTCATCTTAAGTATACATGTAGGTCACAGTATGTCAACCCATAGTGTACGCAAAGTCTTAGTGCTCAGACTGACTCAATATGCATGTAAAAGTCAACTAGTCCAAGAAAGTCAACAAAAGTCAACCAAAAGTCAACTCGGTCAAAGTGGTCAACTAAATTCAAACATCTCAATAGGTCATGCAATCATGGTCAACATGTCAAACCTAAGTCAAGTAACACGTTATAGCTCATGGTTCAACAATTTTCACATTCGCAATTTATCGCATGTCCTTAAAATACGCGCATCATAGAAAAACACGAGTACAACTCTTAGCACATAATTCATAAAAACATGGAAAACTCCAGGTCACAACTAGACTCAAAATTGATTCCAAAAAGTCCAGCCAAGGCCTCATACGATATCTACAAATCGGGTTTAAGAAAAGGTCTAGTTACGGTTTACCAAATCAGTTTCTGCACGCGCATCAGTTTTGAAACATTTCTCATAAAATATTGAAAATAGATTTTGATGTACGGCCAATTGGAGCTTACTTCAAACATCTCAAAGTTTTAGTGATAAAATAATAAAAGACATTCATTTATCCAATTTGTACAGATTAGCCAATCTTTACAGACCCTTCAGTTTTAGTCAACAAACAGACATATCATTTGGTCAAGCCTATAACTCATGGCAAATCACGTTTTCAGAAGTTAGCATACAAATGAAATACATCAAGAAACATATAAAATAACATATTCCATAAGATCAAAGCCTCAATCAGTTTCTAGTTCACTCTAGACATTTTCTTTCACATTCGAAAACAGTTTCAGCTCTCTTTAAAACACGAATCTTCAATTTGACGCACCGAGAGCATCACAAAAGCTTTTGACGCAAATCTTAAGTCCAACATGCATGATTTTTCACAAGGAATACAATTGTACATATTTCAATAGCTAAATCACAAAGTACATAAATCAGAAAATTCGGATTACAAGTAAAACCTAATCAAAGCTTCGATCTAGCATATCTTGAGCGTACAATAACGAAATCAATCGAAATCAAAGTCCAAACTTATTAATTTTTCGACGCCTATCCATCTAGATAACATAAAAGATCAGTATATAAACCATTTGGATCAGATCAATAGCAAACAAATTCGTGAATCATGCAAACGATAACAATCGAGCAATTTAACGATAAACGATAATTCTATACATCAATATATATATATATATATATATATATATATATATATATATATATATATATATATATATATATATATATATATATATCAAATTGATAAAAAAACTAATTTAGAAAAGTTAGGGTTTTCAAATATACCTTAGAATCACAAATTGCTAGTACGTACGCGTAGAGAACGAAGCAAGGAACAACGTTCGTGCACGGGGTTTATTCTAATTTTAACTTTTGAAGGTGGTGGTGGTGATGTGGTGGTCGACGAAAGAAAGGAGGGGGAGAGGGAAACCGATCGGCCAAAAAGAAAAGGACAAAATAAGGGTTTACATGCTTCCTAGCTATTTATAGTTCAAGGTTAGGGCCTAATTAAATCATTAAAGGTCCAATACTAGCAAGCAAGAGCCCAAAATAACAACATAAAGGGGCTACGGGGGTGGTCGGCCGAATGGACCTTTTATGGGGTCTCGGGCTTGGTTTTCGTTAAATCTTGGTACACGCGTGGTCCGTTTCGAGTGCCGTTAACCGTATCGGGTTTTCGGAACGTTAACTAGTCGTTGAAACGCAATCACCGGGTTTAATTCATTAAATAAATAATAAATTAACTAAGTTTTTTTTAAAGTCAATAATTATTAAAAATAATTATTTTATCTTTTTTCTGAGTTCCGTAAACTGAAAAGCTTTATAGGCGATTAACTTAATCGTATCGTTTTCTAGTTATTTCGTTATCAGAAACAAGTTCATAAATTAATATAAAATATTAATTCAGATAATCCACTAGGATCAAGTATGCATTTAATTCCATTAAACACATAAAGTCTAAGTATTCACCGTTAAATACTTAACGAACAAGTAACGATAGTAACGGAAAAAGTCGGGTTGTTACACACAGAGAGGGAGGATATTACTTTCTGTATTAAAAGAGGCGTTGGCACAAAATGTTGGAGACACTGATGAGTCTCACCAACAGCGGGCTAGAGTATACATTTTAGCTCTAATGGGCGGCGTTCTATTTTCTGACTCTAATGCGTACGATGTCCCACTGAGCTTTCTGTATTACATCATTGACCTAAGTCCAGGTAGAAATATTAGTTGGGGTAGTGCGGGTCTCGCACATCTTTATAGAAATTTGTGTAAAGCCGCCACAAACGATCAAGCCAAGGGCATTAATGGTGCGCTACTTTTAGTACAACAGTGGATGTATGAAAGAATTCCATCCCTCACGCCAATTCTCAAAAATGATATACGCATTATTCCAGAGGACCTGGCACTGCAGGATATTCCACCCATTCGTGGACCCTATGGTTCGAGGTATATTATTGTTACTCTATACCTTTAGTTATTGGTAACTATATTCATTTGTATACGTTAATTCATATGTAGGTGGCATGGTAAACGGACAAACAAAAGTACGCCAGCACATGTATTGCCTACATGTCACTCCGCACTTGCGGCGTTACAACCTCGACAGATAACATTTATTTGGTATGAAACTATGACGCTATGTTAAAGTCAAAACATTTATTAAGTATTATAATATGTTGATGCAGTTTATATGGCAACCATATGATGATGTGTTACTGAGCCGACTCCCCCGTCAGTGCACAGTTGACAGAGCCTTATGGTCATACCGTGGTCCGATTATATTCTAGGCTACTATTAAGACACATCTACCAGATAGGGTCTGCATATAGTTTGGATGGACTCAGGATATTCCAAGTGATGAACACTTGCTTCCCGTTCAGACGCATCATTATGTACACAAAACAAGCCTTTGCATGAAACAAAGTGCTGATATGAGGACTATTGCCCCGCAAGTCACGTACATCGTATGTTGGAATGACCGAGCCAACAGTGTATTTTGTGGTAGGTAGGGTGGGGGTGTGAGTAGGGATTACTTTGACTGGTACAAGGCACGCATGGTTGTGAACATTACAGATCTCGGAATCGATGACGGCAGCAACACATATCCTAATTGGGCGGGGACTACTAATGTATATGTAAGTAACAATAGTGTAATATTTGAAATGTCCCGTTCTTATTGATTAAAAACGTTCCATATTAATTGATTTCGTTGCGAGGTTTTGACCTCTATATGAGACGTTTTTCAAAGATTGCATTCATTTTTAAAACAAACCATAACCTTTATTTCATAAATAAAGGTTTAAAAAGCTTTACGTAGATTATCAAATAATGATAATCTAAAATATCCTGTTTACACACGACCATTACATAATGGTTTACAATACAAATATGTTACATCGAAATCAGTTTCTTGAATGCAGTTTTTACACAATATCATACAAACATGGACTCCAAATCTTGTCCTTATTTTAGTATGCAACAGCGGAAGCTCTTAGTATTCACCTGAGAATAAACATGCTTTAAACGTCAATAAAAATGTTGGTGAGTTATAGGTTTAACCTATATATATCAAATCATAATAATAGACCACAAGATTTCATATTTCAATACACATCCCATACATAGAGACAAAAATCATTCATATGGTGAACACCTGGTAACCGACAATAACAAGATGCATTTTTAAGAATATCCCCATCATTCCGGGACACTCTTCGGATATGATATAAATTTCAAAGTACTAAAGCATCTGGTACTTTGGATGGGGTTTGTTAGGCCCAATAGATCTATCTTTAGGATTCGCGTCAATTAGGGTGTCTGTTCCCTAATTCTTAGATTACCAGACTTAATAAAAAGAGGCATATTCGATTTCGATAATTCAACCATAGAATGTAGTTTCAAGTACTTGTGTCTATTTTGTAAATCATTTATAAAACCTGCATGTATTCTCATCCCAAAAATATTAGGTTTTAAAAGTGGGACTATAACTCACTTTCACAGATTTTTACTTCGTCGGGAAGTAAGACTTGGCCACTGGTTGATTCACGAACCTATAACAATATATACATATATATCAAAGTATGTTCAAAATATATTTACAACACTTTTAATATATTTTGATGTTTTAAGTTTATTAAGTCAGCTGTCCTCGTTAGTAATCTACAACTAGTTGTCCACAGTTAGATGTACAAAAATAAATCGATAAATATTATCTTGAATCAATCCACGACCCAGTGTATACGTATCTCAGTATTGATCACAACTCAAACTATATATATTTTGGAATCAACCTCAACCCTGTATAGCTAACTCCAACATTCACATATAGAGTGTCTATGGTTGTTCCGAAATATATATAGATGTGTCGACATGATAGGTCGAAACATTGTATACGTGTCTATGGTATCTCAAGATTACATAATATACAATACAAGTTGATTAAGTTATGGTTGGAATAGATTTGTTACCAATTTTCAGGTAGCTAAAATGAGAAAAATTATTCAATCTTGTTTTACCCATAACTTCTTCATTTTAAATCCGTTTTGAGTGAATCAAATTGCTATGGTTTCATATTGAACTCTATTTTATGAATCTAAACAGAAAAAGTATAGGTTTATAGTCGGAAAAATAAGTTACAAGTCATTTTTGTAAAGGTAGTCATTTCAGTTGAAAGAACGACGTCTAGATGACCATTTTAGAAAACATACTTCCACTTTGAGTTTAACCATAATTTTTGGATATAGTTTCATGTTCATAATAAAAATCATTTTCTCAGAATAACAACTTTTAAATCAAAGTTTATCATAGTTTTTAATTAACTAACCCAAAACAGCCCGCGGTGTTACTACGACGGCGTAAATCCGGTTTTACAGTGTTTTTCGTGTTTCCAAGTTTTAAATCATTAAGTTAGCATATCATATAGATATAGAACATGTGTTTAGTTAATTTTAAAAATCAAGTTAGAAAGATTAACTTTTGTTTGCCAACAAGTTTAGAATTACTTGAATTAACTAAACTATGTTCTAGTGATTACGAGTTTAAACCTTCGAATAAGATAGTTTTATATATATGAATCGAATGATGTTATGAACATCATTACTACCTCAAGTTTAGTAGGTAAACCTACTAGAAGTGACAAGAAATGATCTAGCTTCAAAGGATCTTGGATGGCTTGAAAGTTCTTGAAGTAGGATCATGACACAAAAACAAGTTCAAGTAAGATTTTTACTCGAATTAAGATAGTTTATAGTTATAGAAATTGAATCAAAGTTTGAATATGAATATTACCTTGAATAAGAAAGATAACCTACTGTATATAACAAAGGTTTCTTGATCTTAGATGATTACTTGGAATGGATTAGAAAGCTTGGAAGTATATTAGTAAACTTGAAGGGATTTTTGAAGTGTTCTTGAAGTGTTCTTCCTATGATGATTATAGCTTGATTCTTGAAGTGATTTTTGATGAAGATGATGATTAACTACTGGAAAAATACGTTCATAATAGTGTGTGTGTGTTGAGAGAGAATTAGAAAGAGAATTGGAAGTGAAATGGAGTGAATGATGAGTGGTAATTGGTGAGTGGTGAGTGGTGAGTGGGGTTAAAAGGAGTTCTAGTTAGTTGACTAGCTCATGGTAGAAGTTAAAATTGATTAGTCATACATGACATAATCAAGAGTGGAATCCCATGCTAGTTCCTATTGGTATATACCCATAGTAAGTACGTTTTGAAGCTGTGTATAATACGGGTAAGAATACGACTAGAATTCTTGATGAAAGAAAAGAATGGGAAAGTAACTGTAACCATTTTCGTTAAGTATGAGTGTTTTGATATATGTCTTGAAGTCTTCCAAAAGTATTTTAATACATCTAAATACACTACATGTATATACATTTTAACTGAGTCGTTAAGTCATCGTTAGTCGTTACATGTAAGTGTTGTTTTGAAACCTTTAAGTTAACGATCTCAATTAATGTTGTTAACCCATTGTTTATTATATCTAATGAGATGTTAAATTATTATATTATCATGATATTATGATATATTAATATATCTTAATATGATATATATACATTTAAATGTCGTTACAACGATAATCGTTACATATATGTCTCGTTTCGAAATCCTTAAGTTAGTAGTCTTGTTTATATGTATATAACTCATTGTTAATATACTTATGGAGATACTTACTTATCATAATCTCATGTTAACCATATGTATATCCATATATATATCGTCATGTCGTTTTTACAAGTTTTAACGTTCGTGAATCGCCGGTCAACTTGGGTGGTCAATTGTCTATATGAAACATATTTCAATTAATCAAGTCTTAACAAGTTTGATTGCTTAACATGTTGGAAACATTTAATCATGTAAATATCAATCTCAATTAATATATATAAACATGGAAAAGTTCGGGTCACTAAAGTACCTACCCGTTAAATAAATTTCGTCCCGAAATTTTAAGCTGTTGAAGGTGTTGACGAATCTTCTGAAAATAGATGCGGGTATTTCTTCTTCATCTGATCTTCACGCTCCCAGGTGAACTCGGGTCCTCTACAAGTATTCCATCGAACCTTAACAATTGGTATCTTGTTTTGCTTAAGTCTTTTAACCTCACGATCCATTATTTCGACGGGTTCTTCGATGAATTGAAGTTTTTCGTTGATTTGGATTTCATCTAACGGAATAGTGAGATCTTCTTTAGCAAAACATTTCTTCAAATTCGAGACGTGGAAAGTGTTATGTACAGCCGCGAGTTGTTGAGGTAACTCAAGTCGGTAAGCTACTGGTCCGACACGATCAATAATCTTGAATGGTCCAATATACCTTGGATTTAATTTCCCTCGTTTACCAAATCGAACAACGCCTTTCCAAGGTGCAACTTTAAGCATGACCATCTCTCTAATTTCAAATTCTATATCTTTTCTTTTAATGTCAGCGTAGCTCTTTTGTCGACTTTGGGCGGTTTTCAACCGTTGTTGAATTTGGATGATCTTCTTGGTAGTTTCTTGTATAATCTCCGGACCCGTAATCTGTCTATCCCCCACTTCACTCCAACAAATCGGAGACCTGCACTTTCTACCATAAAGTGCTTCAAACGGCGCCATCTCAATGCTTGAATGGTAGCTGTTGTTGTAGGAAAATTCTGCTAACGGTAGATGTCGATCCCAACTGTTTCCGAAATCAATAACACATGCTCGTAGCATGTCTTCAAGTGTTTGTATCGTCCTTTCGCTCTGCCCATCAGTTTCTGGATGATAGGCAGTACTCATGTCTAGATGAGTTCCTAATGCTTGCTGTAATGTCTGCCAGAATCTTGAAATAAATCTGCCATCCCTATCAGAGATAATAGAGATTGGTATTCCATGTCTGGAGACGACTTCCTTCAAATACAGTCGTGCTAACTTCTCCATCTTGTCATCTTCTCTTATTGGCAGGAAGTGTGCTGATTTGGTGAGACGATCAACTATTACCCAAATAGTATCAAAACCACTTGCAGTCCTTGGCAATTTAGTGATGAAATCCATGGTAATGTTTTCCCATTTCCATTCCAGGATTTCGGGTTGTTGAAGTAGACCTGATGGTTTCTGATGCTCAGCTTTGACCTTAGAACACGTCAAACATTCTCCTACGTATTTAGCAACATCGGCTTTCATACCCGGCCACCAAAAATGTTTCTTGAGATCCTTGTACATATTCCCCGTTCCAGGATGTATTGAGTATCTGGTTTTATGAGCTTCTCTAAGTACCATTTCTCTCATATCTCCAAATTTTGGTACCCAAATCCTTTCAGCCCTATACCGGGTTCCATCTTCCCGAATATTAAGATGCTGCTCCGATCCTTTGGGTATTTCATCCTTTAAATTTCCTTCTTTTAAAACTCCTTGTTGCGCCTCCTTTATTTGAGTAGTAAGGTTATTATGAATCATTATATTCATAGATTTTACTCGAATGGGTTCTCTGTCCTTCCTGCTCAAGGCATCGGCTACCACATTTGCCTTCCCCGGGTGGTAACGAATCTCAAAGTCGTAATCATTCAACAATTCAATCTACCTACGCTGCCTCATATTTAGTTGTTTCTGATTAAATATGTGTTGAAGACTTTTGTGGTCGGTATATATAATACTTTTGATCCCATATAAGTAGTGCCTCCAAGTCTTTAATGCAAAAACAACCGCGCCTAATTCCAAATCATGCGTCGTATAATTTTGTTCGTGAATCTTCAATTGTCTAGACGCATAAGCAATCACCTTCGTTCGTTGCATTAATATACAACCGAGACCTTGCTTTGATGCATCACAATAAATCACAAAATCATCATTCCCTTCAGGCAATGACAATATAGGTGCCGTAGTTAGCTTTTTCTTCAATAACTGAAACGCTTTCTCTTGTTCATCATTCCATTCAAATTTCTTCCCTTTATGCGTTAATGCAGTCAAGGGTTTTGCTATTCTGGAAAAGTCTTGGATGAACCTTCTGTAGTAACCAGCTAGTCCTAAAAACTGGCGTATGTGTTTCGGAGTTTTCGGGGTTTCCCACTTTTCAACAGTTTCTATCTTTGCCGGATCTACCTTAATACCTTCTTTGTTCACTATGTGACCGAGGAATTGAACTTCTTCCAACCAAAATGCACACTTTGAAAACTTAGCGTACAATTCTTCCTTCCTCAATACTTCTAACACCTTTCTCAAATGTTCACCGTGTTCTTGGTCATTCTTTGAGTAAATAAGTATGTCATCAATGAAAACAATGACAAACTTGTCAAGGTATGGTCCACACACTCGGTTCATAAGGTCCATGAACACAGCTGGTGCATTAGTTAAACCAAACGGCATGACCATAGTCTTTGGAATATCATCTTCTTTCACCCGCATTTGATGATACCCGGAACGTAAGTCAATCTTTGAATAAACAAACGAGCCTTGTAGTTGATCAAATAAGTCGTCGATTCTCGGTAGTGGGTAGCGGTTCTTGATGGTAAGTTTGTTCAACTCTCGGTAGTCGATACACAATCTGAATGTACCATCTTTCTTCTTGACAAACAAAACAGGAGCTCCCCACGGTGATGTGCTTGGTCGAATGAAACCACGCTCTAAAAGTTCTTGTAATTGGCTTTGCAGTTCTTTTATCTCGCTGGGTGCGAGTCTGTAAGGAGCACGAGCTATTGGTGCAGCTCCTGGTACAAGATCTATTTGAAATTCAACGGATCGATGTGGGGGTAATCCCGGTAATTCTTTCGGAAATACATCGGGAAATTCTTTTGCAATGGGAACATCATTGATGCTCTTTTCTTCAGTTTGTACTTTTTCGACGTGTGCTAGAACAGCATAGCAACCTTTTCTTATTAGTTTTTGTGCCTTCAAATTACTAATAAGATGTAGCTTCGTGTTGCCCTTTTCTCCGTACACCATTAAGGGTTTTCCTTTTTCTCGTATAATGCGAATTGCATTTTTGTAACAAACGATCTCTGCTTTCACTTCTTTCAACCAGTCCATACCGATTATCACATCAAAACTCCCTAACTCTACAGGTATCAAATCAATCTTAAATGTTTCGCTAACCAGTTTAATTTCTCAATTCCGACATATATTATCTGCTGAAATTAATTTACCATTTGCTAATTCGAGTAAAAATTTACTATCCAAAGGCGTCAATGGACAACTTAATTTAGCACAAAAATCTCTACTCATATAGCTTCTATCCGCACCCGAATCAAATAAAACGTAAGCAGATTTATTGTCAATAAGAAACGTACCCGTAACAAGCTCCGGGTCTTCCTGTGCCTCTGCCGCATTAATATTGAAAACTCTTCCGCGGCCTTGTCCATTCGTGTTCTCCTGGTTCGGGCAATTTCTAATAATGTGGCCCGGTTTTCCACATTTATAACAAACTACATTGGCATAACTTGCTCCGACACTACTTCCTCCGCCATTACTCGTTCCGACACCATTTTTTCCTTTCGTTCTATTAACCCCTGGTCCGTAGACCTCACACTTCGCCGCGCTATGACCATTTCTTTTACACTTGTTGCAAAATTTGGTGCACACCCCGAGTGATACTTTTCACACCTTTGGCATAGCTGCTTCTGATTGTTGTTTTTGTTGCGGTTATTATTGTTGTTGGGATAATTGTTGTAGTTGCTGCTGCTGTTGTTGTTGTTGTTGTTGTTGTTGTTGTTGTTGGGGCGTCTGTTGTAGTTGCGATTGATGTTGCGATTGTTGGGATAATTGTTGCGATTATTGTTGTAATTGCTGTTGTTGTTGTATTGGTGATTCTTATCACCGTTCTCCTCCCACTTTCTTTTGACTTGCTTCACATTGGCCTCTTCAGCAGTCTGTTCTTTAATTCTTTCTTCAATCTGGTTCACTAGTTTGTGAGCCATTCTACATGCCTGTTGTATGGAGGCGGGCTCGTGTGAACTTATATCTTCTTGGATTCTTTCCGGTAATCCTTTCACAAACGCGTCGATCTTCTCTTCCTCATCTTCGAATGCTCCCGGACACAATAGGCACAATTCTGTGAATCGTCTTTCGTACGTGGTAATATCAAATCCTTGGGTTCGTAACCCTCTAAGTTCTGTCTTGAGCTTATTGACCTCGGTTCTAGGACGGTACTTCTCGTTCATCAAGTGCTTGAATACTGACCACGGTAGTGCGTACGCATCGTCTTGTCCCACTTGCTCTAGATAGGTATTCCACCATGTTAACGCAGAACCTGTGAAGGTATGCGTAGCGTACTTCACTTTGTCCTCTTCAGTACACTTACTTATGGCAAACACCGATTCGACCTTCTCGGTCCACCGTTTCAATCCGATCGGTCCTTCGGTTCCATCAAATTCCAAAGGTTTGTAGGCAGTGAATTCTTTGTAGGTGCATCCTACACGATTTCCTGTACTGCTAGATCCAAGGTTATTGTTGGTATGTAGCGCAGCCTGTACTGCGGCTATGTTTGAAGTTAGAAAAGTACGGAATTCCTCTTCATTCATATTCACGGTGTGTCGAGTAGTCGGTGCCATTTCCTTCAAAATAGTCAAATGGAACAAGTTAATCATACAGAATATTAAGAGTAGTTAATAGTATTTCATAGCATAATATGAACTCATTTATAAAAGCTTTTTCTTCATATTAGCGTTTTATAAGTTTAAATTCGGGTAGTACCTACCCGTTAAGTTCATACTTAGTAGCTAATATACAATTCAACTACTACAATTCTATATGAAAAACTGATTATAATAATATTTCGCGTTCAAACTTTTACACAATATTTTACAAACTTACAATACCGCTTATTTTACATATAGCATGAAATATAGCACACAATAAATTTGATACAAGATGGTTGTGAAGATAATTCTAGCTAGTACACAAGTCGTTCAACAAAGGCAATAAAGACACGTAATTCATACGTCCAGAAACAAGTCATGCATTCTGGTTTTACTAGGATTACTTCCCATCCTTGGTCTTGTGGAACATAACCGTTATGGCCGTTGATAAGACAGCGTGTTGTAACGTCGTCAAAGGGACGAGGGTTACGTAATGTCCAACAGTCCCGTAACAATCTAAAAACCTCATTTCTTACCCCAATTACCGACTCCGTCACTTGTGGGAACGTTTTGTTTAATAGTTGTAGCCCGATGTTCTTGTTCTCACTTTGGTGAGAAACGAACATTACTAATCCGTAAGCATAACATGCTTCTTTATGTTGCATGTTAGCCGCTTTTTCTAAATCACGAAGTCCAATATTCGGATATATTGAGTCAAAATAATTTCTTAACCCATTGCGTAAAATAGCATTTGGGTTCCCCGCAATATATGCATCAAAGTAAACACATCGTAACTTATGGATTTCCCAATGTGATATCCCCCATCTTTCGAACGAAAGCCTTTTATAAACCAAGGCATTCTTGGAACGTTCTTCGAATGTCTTACGAACTGATCTCGCCTTAAATAGTTGTGCCGAAGAATTCTGACCGACTCTAGACAAGATTTCATCAATCATGTCTCCGGGTAGGTCTCTTA
Source organism: Rutidosis leptorrhynchoides (assembly GCF_046630445.1). NCBI lineage: Eukaryota > Viridiplantae > Streptophyta > Magnoliopsida > Asterales > Asteraceae > Rutidosis > Rutidosis leptorrhynchoides. The sequence goes on from NC_092335.1 coordinate 504,006,170, forward strand.
AAATATTGGGTTGTCTATCCATTTTGTGTTTTTATACTGTAAAATAGACAAGAGTTAGATTCATAAAAAAAATACTTATTAATACAAGAAATTTTTACATATATCATAAAGCATAAGCACACTATATTACATATATTACACCATACGAATACAACTATCTTATTCCGACTCGCTTATTTCTTCTTCTTTGGTTTTGGTTCGTTTTGCCAAGTTTCTAGGGATATATGATGTTCCCCTAATACGAGCCGTCGTTTTCCACATTGGTTTAGAAAAAACCTGGTGGTTTATAGGTTCCCGGGTCATTGTTACAACTTAAGGACTTCGGGGGTTGACGATACATATAAAGTTCATCGGGGTTGGAATTAGATTTCTCTATTTTTATGCCCTTTCCCTTATTATTTTCTTTTGCCTTTTTAAATTCAGTTGGGGTAATTTCTATAACATCATCGGAATTCTCGTCGGAATCCGATTCATCGGAAAATTGGTAATCCTCCCAATATTTTGCTTCCTTGGTGGAAACACCATTGACCATAATTAACCTTGGTCGATTGGTTGAGGATTTTCTTTTACTTAACCGTTTTATTATTTCCCCCACCGGTTCTATTTCTTCATCCGGTTCCGATTCTTCTTCCGGTTCTGATTCTTCTTCCGGTTCCGACTCTTCTTCCGGTTCCTCTTCGGGAACTTGTGAATCAGTCCACGAATCATTCCTATTTAAATTTGACTCTTCATTATTATTAGGTGAGTCAATGGGACTTGTTCTAGAGGTAGACATCTATCACATAATATCAAACGCGTTAAGAGATTAATATATCACATAATATTCACATGTTAAAAATATATAGTTTCCAACAAAATTTGTTAAGCAATCATTTTTCAAGTAAACACGGTCGAAGTCCAGACTCACTAATGCATCCTAACAAACTAGATAAGTCACACTAATGCAAAATTCTGGTTCTCTAAGACCAACGCTCGGATACCAACTGAAATGTCCCGTTCTTATTGATTAAAAACGTTCCATATTAATTGATTTCGTTGCGAGGTTTTGACCTCTATATGTGACGTTTTTCAAAGACTGCATTCATTTTTAAAACAAACTATAACCTTTATTTCATAAATAAAGGTTTAAAAAGCTTTACGTAGATTATCATATAATGATAATCTAAAATATCCTGTTTACACACGACCATTACATAATGGTTTACAATACAAATATGTTACATCGAAATCAGTTTCTTGAATGCAGTTTTTACACAATATCATACAAACATGGACTCCAAATCTTGTCCTTATTTTAGTATGCAACAGCGGAAGTGTAACGACCCGGATTTTTCCGATCGTTTTACACTTATAAGATTAATATTTACATAAATTAAAACTTACCAACATGATAAGCAATCTAAATTGTTGAGATTTATGATTTTGAAAAGAGTTTTACATAACGTTTAACCGTCTAGTTTGACCGATGATATCACGAACTATACAATATATGTTAATTATACGTTTGTGTATATATATGTATATATACATATTTAACATGATTTAAGGATGTTTAAATATCTCATTTTGTATTAATAACAATAAGTTATAAGTATATTTTGAAACTACTAACTTAAGCTTTCAAAATGATAACTATACGTAACGTTATTTGACATAAATACTTACGACCTATAATGTTTATACATATATCGTATATATAATGTATTTAATCACTTTTAAAGACTTAAATACATAAAACAATATAAGTATATTCACAAAAGATAGCTATATTTGAATCCTCATTCCATTTTTCACAAGATTTCTATACGTATATCTAGAGTATATGTACTCGTATCATACCTAGCTTCTATACGTATTTACTATTGGTATATACACATCAAATCACCACCAACCAGCCCTTGTTCATGCCTTATGTATAAGGTAACTACTTTTGTTATTTAGTATGACAATTTCACATGATTAAAAGATCTTTTCACAAAATTACAAATTTATACACCTTTTACACCACCATAAATACATGCATCCATTTTCAATTTTTGGAACATCATTTCTCTAGCTAAACACACACACTTACTAGCCTCATGTCTCTCTAAGAACTCCAGCAAAAATCCTCTCAAGAATCACCTTAAACACCACCATAAAAAGATCAACAAAAACACTACAAAAATACAACTTTCAATTCAAGTTTATGTCTTAAGTTGCTTCCAATCTTTCATCCAATTTCATCACTCTTTTGATTCTAGCTTCTTACTCCTCTTTTACAGCAACCTTGTCCAAGGAACTTGAGGTAGTATCTATGTTCATAACCTTATTCGATTCATATATATATAGCTATCTTATTTTGTGGTATAAAAGTTTAACAACAAGAACATAGTTTGAATGTTTTCAAACTTGTTTGCAAACTAAATAGATCCTTCTAACTTAACTTTTAAAATACTTCAAGACCTGTAATATAACTTAAATATATGCTAATTTAACAAGGTATAATTTGGTTTTTCAAAGAATATCTTAAAAACTGTTTTTACGACGTCGGAGTGCCACCGGGGACTGTTTTGGGTTGGATAATTAAAAACTATCTTAAACTTTGAGTTGGAGGTTTATATTCTGGAAAAATGATTTTTACTATGAATATGATAACACATAAAAATTTCATGATTTAATTCAAAGTATAAGTATTTTTAGAAAAATAATCATTTAAGGTTGTTTAAATAAAGGAAAATGTTTAACTTCATAAGTTTCACTAAAGTTTCACCTATGCCGTGTGATTTTGAATACAAACCAAGGTATTTTCAGTTCATAGTCTTAAAGAGGGACTCGATCCAAGGAGATGGCAAGTTGAATCAACGAAAACAGATTTGTAACGAAGAAACTATGACCGAAACAAAATTGGTTATCCAAGACTTGTTTAACTTCGGGATTAATTGGGAAAAATTAAATAAAATCACATCTTTCTAAAATAACATGATATTTTATATATATATGTACTCATAATTCAATTTTATATGGTTCAGGATCACCCGTAAACAATACGAGAAGATTAATCATAAGATCCCATGATTGTACGCAACACGTCATTTGACAACACCGGTACTTTATGTACGCAACACGTCATTTGACAACACCGGTACCATGGGTCAAGATTAATCTCGACCAATACATATACGATGGGGGTTTATTTATTTCATTGGGGGTTTATTAAACAACTAAATATGAACCATTAAAATTGAATTACTAACAACGAACTGCTAACTACGGACTAAGGAATTATTCAAAGTATTAAAAGTATAACAAGTATACATATGTGACGTTTGTTTAAAAAAGAAAAGGTATTGATATATTATATATGGATAGGTTCGTGATATCTGTAGTGACCCGAACTTTTCCATGTTTATATATATTAATTGAGATTGATATTTACATGATTAAATGTTTCCAACATGTTAAGCAATCAAACTTGTTAAGACTTGATTAATTGAAATAGGTTTCATATAGACAATTGACCACCCAAGTTGACCGGTGATTCACGAACGTTAAAACTTGTAAAAAACTATATGATGACATATATATGGTTATATATATAGTTAACATGATATTATGATAAGTAAACATATCATTAATTATATTAACAATGAACTACATATGTAAAAACAAGACTACTAACTTAATGATTTTGAAACGAGACATATATGTAACGTTTATCGTTGTAACGACATTTAATGTATATATATCATATTAAGAGATATTCGTACATCATAATATCATGATAATATAATAATTTAAAATCTCTTTTGATATTATAAACATTGGGTTAACAACATTTAACAAGATCGTTAACCTAAAGGTTTCAAAACAACACTTACATGTAACGACTAACGATGACTTAACGACTCAGTTAAAATGTATATACATGTAGTGTTTTAATATGTATTTATACACTTTTGAAAGACTTCAATACACTTATCAAAATACTTCTACTTAACAAAAATGCTTACAATTACATTCTCGTTCAGTTTCATCAACAATTCTACTCGTATGCACCCGTATTCGTACTCGTACAATACACAGCTTTTAGATGTATGTACTATTGGTATATACACTCCAATGATCAGCTCTTAGCAGCCCATGTGAGTCACCTAACACATGTGGGAACCATCATTTGGCAACTAGCATGAAATATCTCATAAGATTACAAAAATATGAGTAATCATTCATGACTTATTTACATGAAAACAAAATTACATATCCTTTATATCTAATCCATACACCAACGACCAAAAACACCTACAAACACTTTCATTCTTCAATTTTCTTCATCTAATTGAACTCTCTCAAGTTCTATCTTCAAGTTCTAAGTGTTCTTCATAAATTCCAAAAGTTCTAGTTTCATAAAATCAAGAATACTTTCAAGTTTGCTAGCTCACTTCCAATCTTGTAAGGTGATCATCCAACCTCAAGAAATCTTTGTTTCTTACAGTAGGTTATCATTCTAATACAAGGTAATAATCATATTCAAACTTTGGTTCAATTTCTATAACTATAACAATCTTATTTCAAGTGATGATCTTACTTGAACTTGTTTTCGTGTCATGATTTTGCTTCAAGAACTTTGAGCCATCCAAGGATCCATTGAAGCTAGATCCATTTTTCTCTTTTCCAGTAGGTTCATCCAAGGAACTTAAGGTAGTAATGATGTTCATAACATCATTCGATTCATACATATAAAGCTATCTTATTCGAAGGTTTAAACTTGTAATCACTAGAACATAGTTTAGTTAATTCTAAACTTGTTCGCAAACAAAAGTTAATCCTTCTAACTTGACTTTTAAAATCAACTAAACACATGTTCTATATCTATATGATATGCTAACTTAATGATTTAAAACCTGGAAACACGAAAAACACCGTAAAACCGGATTTACGCCGTCGTAGTAACACCGCGGGCTGTTTTGGGTTAGTTAATTAAAAACTATGATAAACTTTGATTTAAAAGTTGTTATTCTGAGAAAATGATTTTTATTATGAACATGAAACTATATCCAAAAATTATGGTTAAACTCAAAGTGGAAGTATGTTTTCTAAAATGGTCATCTAGACGTCGTTCTTTCGACTGAAATGACTACCTTTACAAAAACGACTTGTAACTTATTTTTCCGACTAGAAACTTATACTTTTTTTGTTTGGATTCATAAAATAGAGTTCAATATGAAACCATAGCAATTTGATTCACTCAAAACGGATTTAAAATGAAGAAGTTATGGGTAAAACAAGATTGGATAATTTTTCTCATTTTAGCTACGTGAAAATTGGTAACAAATCTATTCCAACCATAACTTAATCAACTTGTATTATATATTATGTAATCTTGAGATACCATAGACACGTATACAATGTTTCGACCTATCATGTCGACACATCTATATATATTTCGGAACAACCATAGACACTCTATATGTGAATGTTGGAGTTAGCTATACAGGGTTGAGGTTGATTCCAAAATATATATAGTTTGAGTTGTGATCAATACTGAGATACGTATACACTGGGTCGTGGATTGATTCAAGATAATATTTATCGATTTATTTCTGTACATCTAACTGTGGACAACTAGTTGTAGGTTACTAACGAGGACAGCTGACTTAATAAACTTAAAACATCAAAATATTAAAAGTGTTGTAAATATATTTTGAACATACTTTGATATATATGTATATATTGTTATAGGTTCGTGAATCAACCAGTGGCCAAGTCTTACTTCCCGACGAAGTAAAAATCTGTGAAAGTGAGTTATAGTCCCACTTTTAAAATCTAATATTTTTGGGATGAGAATACATGCAGGTTTTATAAATGATTTACAAAATAGACACAAGTACGTGAAACTACATTCTATGGTTGAATTATCGAAATCGAATATGCCCCTTTTTATTAAGTCTGGTAATCTAAGAATTAGGGAACAGACACCCTAATTGACGCGAATCCTAAAGATAGATCTATTGGGTCTAACAAACCCCATCCAAAGTACCGGATGCTTTAGTACTTCGAAATTTATATCATATCCGAAGGGTGTCCCGGAATGATGGGGATATTCTTATATATGCATCTTGTTATTGTCGGTTACCAGGTGTTCACCATATGAATGATTTTTATCTCTATGTATGGGATGTGTATTGAAATATGAAATCTTGTGGTCTATTGTTACGATTTGATATATATAGGTTAAACCTATAACTCACCAACATTTTTGTTGACGTTTTAAGCATGTTTATTCTCAGGTGATTATTAAGAGCTTCCGCTGTCGCATACTTAAATAAGGACAAGATTTGGAGTCCATGCTTGTATGATATTGTATAAAAACTGCATTCAAGAAACTTATTTTGTTGTAACATATTTGTATTGTAAACCATTATGTAATGGTCGGGTGTAAACAGGATATTTTAGATTATCATTATTTGATAATCTACGTAAAGCTTTTTAAACCTTTATTGATGAAATAAAGGTTATGGTTTGTTTAAAAATGAATGCAGTCTTTGAAAAACGTCTCATATAGAGGTCAAAACCTCGCAACGAAATCAATTAATATGGAACGTTTTTAATCAATAAGAACGGGACATTTCAATATCAACCGGAGACCAAGTCAAATTATATATATATCTTCAAGACGAAAGTGAGTATATAGTCCCACTTTTAAACTCTAAATATTTCGGGATGAGAATACATGTATTTTATGTTTTACATTATGGACACAAGTAACTGAAAAATATATTCTACGTTGAGTTGTACCACTGGCATACTTCCCTGTAGCTTGGTAACTAATATTTACAGCGGTATTGTAAACGTGAATCCTGTTGATAGATCTATCGGGCCTGACAACCCCAACCGGACTGGACGACCAGTATTCAACGGTTGCACAGTACTTCGTTTCGTGACTACACTTGGTACAGTGTAGTAAGATTTCATATTAAAGGGAATATGCGACGTGATTAATTGTTAAGTATGGTTACCAAGTGCTCAACCACTTAGAATATTTTTATTAAAATGTTTATATATGAAATCTTGTGGTCCATCGTTATATCGCTTCTAGCATCAAACCTATATATCTCACCAACTTTATGTTGACGTTTTAAAGCATGTTATTCTCAGGTATGAATTAAGACTTCCGCTGTGCGTTAGCTCATATTAAGGATACTAGTTGGGACCATTTAAGCCATGATACAAGAACGTTGCATTCGAGTCATTGAAGATCATTAAAGACATTTATTAAGTAAATGACAGTTTAGGTCATTTGGATATCGAGAAATGTTTGACGAGTTTATTAATTTTTTTATGTAAAGATAGATTGCCTTTTAAGAATAAATGCAACGTTTGTAAAATGTATCATATAGAAGTCAAGTACCTCGCGATGTTATCAACTGTTGTAATTCATTTGTAATCAATATGGACATCGTCCGGATGATTAGTTTCGGATCCTTTCAGTTGGTATCAGAGCGTTGGTCTTAGCGAACCAGGCCTTGCATTAGTGTGTCTAACTGGTAGTTGTTAGGATACATTAGTGAGTCTGGACTTTGACCGTATCTACCTGCTAAAAAGTTTTGCTTATCATTTCTAGTCAGAAACCATCTGCTTATCATCCTTAGGGAGTTGCCTGCTTATCATTCTTTAGTCTAGACACGTCTTATTGCATCTAGTGCATCGATAGTGTATAGACAAAATTCATATCCTAGCGTATCTATTACTATAAACATTGCCCGACGAATTTCAAAGATTCTCCGTAATTCACGGGATTTCGGTATTATATATACATATGAAAATTATGTATTGAAGAGTACCAAACCCAACTCCTATAATCTATTCCAAACCAAAAAAATTCATTTCTCCAACTATACAAGATGAATTCTTCATCCAGTTCGAATTCCTCCGACTTCGATAGCTACGCCGACATGGATTTCCATTCGAGCTCCGAGAACAGCGTCACTGGAATGGATCAATCAATTTCTCATCATCTATTCTGGATGAATTGGGGATGGGTTCGTAGTATACTAAATTATTGGAGACAAGAAGAAGGTGATCCCTTTCACCCACCGAATTGCCCCATTGGCGACGAACCTGAAGCACTTACCGGCGAACCTGTTCGAGAAACCATTTTCTCTCTCATTTCTCGAGTATCTCGTCACGATTATATCCTATCCCATATTTCGGATCTTGTTCATTCGCTCACTCCAACCGCCAATCATCCTGGTGTACTAGCAGAAATTAACGAACTTCGCGCTCGTGTGACGGCTTTGGAGAACACGGTGCGAAGGTTACAAACACCAGCAGCAGCACCAGCAGCATAACCAGTACCGTTAGCAACATCAACCTCGCAATCTTCAGTACCAGTAGCATCATCGACGTCAACGACATCATCAGCATCAACACCAACCATATCATTACCACCACCAACAATCACATCCGCACCACGTACCTCAACATCATCATCTGAACTTCGAATATGATCTTTGTTCTACATATCATTCTACACCGATTACCTCTTCTTTACGTATCGTTCTTCGTTCGACATGACGATTATGTAATCTCTAATGTTTTGGAGATTATGTAATCTAGTAATAACGATAAATCAAATGAGTTGAATATTTTATTGACTCATTAAATTCATAGTTACCTCCGAAGAAAATATATATGCAAATATATTTTCATAAAGATTGTAATTAAAAATTTCATTCGTACAAACTGTTAATGATGAAAATATTTTAACGGGTGGGTAGTACCCAAGGAATATTTAGAATTCACATTAACAAGTTACACTGTACATTCTTCGAATCTGATTCAACGATCATTTATTATCCTACTTACAATTACCGATATACGTATCCGTACACCCCAGATTAACCATTTCCATTTAAATTTCATATTTGGATTTTTACCTATCCGAATCCAACAAGTGGCATAATGAAGAAACATTGGCAAAATAAAAATTGTTAGAAACAGATGAATTAATTAATTGAAATTGTGATAGGATTACACGCTAACTGTTCCGGCTAACTGTTCCCAGCTAACTGATTAATATTTAATTTATCGCAATTTACATTCTTGCAATTTTAATTTCTGTACTTTACATACCTTCGGGACACATGTACAACAACACGTCGGATTAATTCTGAGACAACACGTTGTATAATGGGTCATGATATATATTTATTTATTTTACGCATTTTAAATAACGGGACACGTATACAAGGTTTCGACTTATCATATTGATCCATCTATATATATATTTCGGAACAACCATAGACACTCTATATGTGAAGGTGGGAGTTGGCTATACAGGGTCGGAGTTGATTCCAAAATATATATATACTTTGAGTTGTGATCGACACCGAGACCAGTACACGGGTCACGATACGTATTAAGTAATTCGAATATTATATATTTAGTTCATATATGAATTTATTGAACCATTGGACAATCGGACTATTGGACTGCTAACTTTGGACAATTAAAAATGAGTTAAAATGAGGATTATTACATATGAAACTAAACAATCCTTCAAGTTTGCCACTTGATTCTATTTTAAACCTCATTTGTATCTTGACGATTACAATTCGCATTCACAACTTTTCATGATTCTTGAAAACATCTCGATCGAGAAGTTCAACCAGCCGCACCTCGTCTACGGAATAAAGATTTATGCATACATTTATGCACCTAAAAATTTTTGAACTCGAAGTTATAGTTAAAACGTATCCGCATCGAATTCCTTATCATCCATTAGCAAAAACAATCACGCGATTCCTTTTCAATTAACTAATTTTGTCACAGCTCCACTTCGATATCTCAGTAAGACTACTCTTATTACAATCTCGATATATATATATATATATATATATACGTTGTTCTTTCGCCATCGTTACCGGAGAACCTTTTATATTCCATCATATTACCATCAGCGTTTAATCATCTAAAAATACAATTCTCCTTAAACCATCTTGGTTTGATAACCAATGACCCAGATCCGATAACTTTGAAAATACTGACGAAGCAGCATGTTGTAGAAGGTCTTAATGACCAAATGTTGATGATAAAAGAAGGAAGTGTTAGGAACGCTCGATAGAAAATTGGTACTGAAAACCGGATTGAACAAACCATGAAGGAGACTCTGAACAAGTTACAAGGACTAAACTTGTACATAAAGAATTATGACGATTCTGTAGCAAACACCTTGCTTCTTAATCTAAACCCTTACGGGTCAATCTTCATCATCATCCTTCGACATTAGAAATTCCAAGATATTATCATATCTTTCATTATAAATATCCTCAATATTTCTGAAGATATTTTCACCACTATCCTTATCTGAAATCATTTATCTCTCTGTAATATCTGCGTTACAATATAAAGGAAACTGTGTTAGTTTCTAAATCCTTCAAGTTTAAAATAGGAATGTTCTGAAGCAGTGTTGGGAACTGATGCATGAACTAGTATAATATAATGAAACTTGATCAACTTCATTATATTACAGTAAGTCATGTTAAGTTTCTAATGGAATATGATGATTCACAGTACCGTCATCATGTGCCATGTTACACGACTTTTACATTCTATCCAATTCCGAAACATATTAAGAACAAATCATCTTGATAGTTCTATTTTCCTGGATATTCTGGTAATTTGACAAATCAAAATCGTGCCATTACCATTCCTTTCTTAGAGCATTAGCTATGTTCATTCCGAATTTTATACCTACGAATTTCGAACTATTGATCGCTTGACTCAAGGACGGGAAGAAGAAACGAAGGGACAAAGTCCCAAAATAGAAATTGGGGTATAGATTACAGCAAATAGGAGAGAGTATTAACTATGGATGACAATGATTATGGAAAACAGAAGCAGGAGCATCGAAATATAAGGAAAGATATCAAACCCAATAACCACCCAGAAACTACAAACCGTGTGTATCAATACGTATGGCGACGTAAAGACACGGGAGAATTAGAAACATTATAATTCCAAGAAAATCATAAAAGTGAATAGATTCTTCTAGCGGTAGATGAAAGAGAAGAATGAAAGATATGAAAGTTAGAAGTATAACAAAAATTAGAACGGGATGAAGCATTTTAAAGGATACCTTAAGGTATGAATTAGAGGAGGAAGAGTAAGAGATGTGAGGTATGGAAGTAAGAAAGGGAAGGAGGTGGATTTATAGTGAAATATCCGACAAAGAAATCGAAACAGATTATCGCATTAAATCAAAGGAGATCCTGTTTTCTAAATCATCGAAGAACCAAATCTTATTACATAAGATTTTCTTTAAATCCCTTAAATTCTAGAAATCAATCCTAATCTCGACATCGGTTAAAACAATTCTATATTCACTCATTTCATTCTTTTGTGATAGCTTCACTCGTGCGCTTCACATGACCGAATCGTTTTATCCATATCTTCCAATAATGATAAAACTCTATTAATACCTCATATTCGTCATGAAAACATTCCTATTGTTATTTATGACAACCTCTACCAAATTTCGGGACGAAATTTCTTTAACGGGTGGGTACTGTAACGACCCGGATTTTTCCGATCGTTTTACACTTATAAGATTAATATTTACATAAATTAAAACTTACCAACATGATAAGCAATCTAAATTGTTGAGATTTATGATTTTGAAAAGAGTTTTACATAACGTTTAACCGTCTAGTTTGACCGATGATATCACGAACTATACAATATATGTTAATTATACGTTTGTGTATATATATGTATATATACATATTTAACATGATTTAAGGATGTTTAAATATCTCATTTTGTATTAATAACAATAAGTTATAAGTATATTTTGAAACTACTAACTTAAGCTTTCAAAATGATAACTATACGTAACGTTATTTGACATAAATACTTACGACCTATAATGTTTATACATATATCGTATATATAATGTATTTAATCACTTTTAAAGACTTAAATACATAAAACAATATAAGTATATTCACAAAAGATAGCTATATTTGAATCCTCATTCCATTTTTCACAAGATTTCTATACGTATATCTAGAGTATATGTACTCGTATCATACCTAGCTTCTATACGTATTTACTATTGGTATATACACATCAAATCACCACCAACCAGCCCTTGTTCATGCCTTATGTATAAGGTAACTACTTTTGTTATTTAGTATGACAATTTCACATGATTAAAAGATCTTTTCACAAAATTACAAATTTATACACCTTTTACACCACCATAAATACATGCATCCATTTTCAATTTTTGGAACATCATTTCTCTAGCTAAACACACACACTTACTAGCCTCATGTCTCTCTAAGAACTCCAGCAAAAATCCTCTCAAGAATCACCTTAAACACCACCATAAAAAGATCAACAAAAACACTACAAAAATACAACTTTCAATTCAAGTTTATGTCTTAAGTTGCTTCCAATCTTTCATCCAATTTCATCACTCTTTTGATTCTAGCTTCTTACTCCTCTTTTACAGCAACCTTGTCCAAGGAACTTGAGGTAGTATCTATGTTCATAACCTTATTCGATTCATATATATATAGCTATCTTATTTTGTGGTATAAAAGTTTAACAACAAGAACATAGTTTGAATGTTTTCAAACTTGTTTGCAAACTAAATAGATCCTTCTAACTTAACTTTTAAAATACTTCAAGACCTGTAATATAACTTAAATATATGCTAATTTAACAAGGTATAATTTGGTTTTTCAAAGAATATCTTAAAAACTGTTTTTACGACGTCGGAGTGCCACCGGGGACTGTTTTGGGTTGGATAATTAAAAACTATCTTAAACTTTGAGTTGGAGGTTTATATTCTGGAAAAATGATTTTTACTATGAATATGATAACACATAAAAATTTCATGATTTAATTCAAAGTATAAGTATTTTTAGAAAAATAATCATTTAAGGTTGTTTAAATAAAGGAAAATGTTTAACTTCATAAGTTTCACTAAAGTTTCACCTATGCCGTGTGATTTTGAATACAAACCAAGGTATTTTCAGTTCATAGTCTTAAAGAGGGACTCGATCCAAGGAGATGGCAAGTTGAATCAACGAAAACAGATTTGTAACGAAGAAACTATGACCGAAACAAAATTGGTTATCCAAGACTTGTTTAACTTCGGGATTAATTGGGAAAAATTAAATAAAATCACATCTTTCTAAAATAACATGATATTTTATATATATATGTACTCATAATTCAATTTTATATGGTTCAGGATCACCCGTAAACAATACGAGAAGATTAATCATAAGATCCCATGATTGTACGCAACACGTCATTTGACAACACCGGTACTTTATGTACGCAACACGTCATTTGACAACACCGGTACCATGGGTCAAGATTAATCTCGACCAATACATATACGATGGGGGTTTATTTATTTCATTGGGGGTTTATTAAACAACTAAATATGAACCATTAAAATTGAATTACTAACAACGAACTGCTAACTACGGACTAAGGAATTATTCAAAGTATTAAAAGTATAACAAGTATACATATGTGACGTTTGTTTAAAAAAGAAAAGGTATTGATATATTATATATGGATAGGTTCGTGATATCTGTAGTGACCCGAACTTTTCCATGTTTATATATATTAATTGAGATTGATATTTACATGATTAAATGTTTCCAACATGTTAAGCAATCAAACTTGTTAAGACTTGATTAATTGAAATAGGTTTCATATAGACAATTGACCACCCAAGTTGACCGGTGATTCACGAACGTTAAAACTTGTAAAAAACTATATGATGACATATATATGGTTATATATATAGTTAACATGATATTATGATAAGTAAACATATCATTAATTATATTAACAATGAACTACATATGTAAAAACAAGACTACTAACTTAATGATTTTGAAACGAGACATATATGTAACGTTTATCGTTGTAACGACATTTAATGTATATATATCATATTAAGAGATATTCGTACATCATAATATCATGATAATATAATAATTTAAAATCTCTTTTGATATTATAAACATTGGGTTAACAACATTTAACAAGATCGTTAACCTAAAGGTTTCAAAACAACACTTACATGTAACGACTAACGATGACTTAACGACTCAGTTAAAATGTATATACATGTAGTGTTTTAATATGTATTTATACACTTTTGAAAGACTTCAATACACTTATCAAAATACTTCTACTTAACAAAAATGCTTACAATTACATTCTCGTTCAGTTTCATCAACAATTCTACTCGTATGCACCCGTATTCGTACTCGTACAATACACAGCTTTTAGATGTATGTACTATTGGTATATACACTCCAATGATCAGCTCTTAGCAGCCCATGTGAGTCACCTAACACATGTGGGAACCATCATTTGGCAACTAGCATGAAATATCTCATAAGATTACAAAAATATGAGTAATCATTCATGACTTATTTACATGAAAACAAAATTACATATCCTTTATATCTAATCCATACACCAACGACCAAAAACACCTACAAACACTTTCATTCTTCAATTTTCTTCATCTAATTGAACTCTCTCAAGTTCTATCTTCAAGTTCTAAGTGTTCTTCATAAATTTCAAAAGTTCTAGTTTCATAAAATCAAGAATACTTTCAAGTTTGCTAGCTCACTTCCAATCTTGTAAGGTGATCATCCAACCTCAAGAAATCTTTGTTTCTTATAGTAGGTTATCATTCTAATACAAGGTAATAATCATATTCAAACTTTGGTTCAATTTCTATAACTATAACAATCTTATTTCAAGTGATGATCTTACTTGAACTTGTTTTCGTGTCATGATTTTGCTTCAAGAACTTTGAGCCATCCAAGGATCCATTGAAGCTAGATCCATTTTTCTCTTTTCCAGTAGGTTCATCCAAGGAACTTAAGGTAGTAATGATGTTCATAACATCATTCGATTCATACATATAAAGCTATCTTATTCGAAGGTTTAAACTTGTAATCACTAGAACATAGTTTAGTTAATTCTAAACTTGTTCGCAAACAAAAGTTAATCCTTCTAACTTGACTTTTAAAATCAACTAAACACATGTTCTATATCTATATGATATGCTAACTTAATGATTTAAAACCTGGAAACACGAAAAACACCGTAAAACCGGATTTACGCCGTCGTAGTAACACCGCGGGCTGTTTTGGGTTAGTTAATTAAAAACTATGATAAACTTTGATTTAAAAGTTGTTATTCTGAGAAAATGATTTTTATTATGAACATGAAACTATATCCAAAAATTATGGTTAAACTCAAAGTGGAAGTATGTTTTCTAAAATGGTCATCTAGACGTCGTTCTTTCGACTGAAATCACTACCTTTACAAAAACGACTTGTAACTTATTTTTCCGACTAGAAACTTATACTTTTTTTGTTTGGATTCATAAAATAGAGTTCAATATGAAACCATAGCAATTTGATTCACTCAAAACGGATTTAAAATGAAGAAGTTATGGGTAAAACAAGATTGGATAATTTTTCTCATTTTAGCTACGTGAAAATTGGTAACAAATCTATTCCAACCATAACTTAATCAACTTGTATTATATATTATGTAATCTTGAGATACCATAGACACGTATACAATGTTTCGACCTATCATGTCGACACATCTATATATATTTCGGAACAACCATAGACACTCTATATGTGAATGTTGGAGTTAGCTATACAGGGTTGAGGTTGATTCCAAAATATATATAGTTTGAGTTGTGATCAATACTGAGATACGTATACACTGGGTCGTGGATTGATTCAAGATAATATTTATCGATTTATTTCTGTACATCTAACTGTGGACAACTAGTTGTAGGTTACTAACGAGGACAGCTGACTTAATAAACTTAAAACATCAAAATATTAAAAGTGTTGTAAATATATTTTGAACATACTTTGATATATATGTATATATTGTTATAGGTTCGTGAATCAACCAGTGGCCAAGTCTTACTTCCCGACGAAGTAAAAATCTGTGAAAGTGAGTTATAGTCCCACTTTTAAAATCTAATATTTTTGGGATGAGAATACATGCAGGTTTTATAAATGATTTACAAAATAGACACAAGTACGTGAAACTACATTCTATGGTTGAATTATCGAAATCGAATATGCCCCTTTTTATTAAGTCTGGTAATCTAAGAATTAGGGAACAGACACCCTAATTGACGCGAATCCTAAAGATAGATCTATTGGGTCTAACAAACCCCATCCAAAGTACCGGATGCTTTAGTACTTCGAAATTTATATCATATCCGAAGGGTGTCCCGGAATGATGGGGATATTCTTATATATGCATCTTGTTATTGTCGGTTACCAGGTGTTCACCATATGAATGATTTTTATCTCTATGTATGGGATGTGTATTGAAATATGAAATCTTGTGGTCTATTGTTACGATTTGATATATATAGGTTAAACCTATAACTCACCAACATTTTTGTTGACGTTTTAAGCATGTTTATTCTCAGGTGATTATTAAGAGCTTCCGCTGTCGCATACTTAAATAAGGACAAGATTTGGAGTCCATGCTTGTATGATATTGTATAAAAACTGCATTCAAGAAACTTATTTTGTTGTAACATATTTGTATTGTAAACCATTATGTAATGGTCGGGTGTAAACAGGATATTTTAGATTATCATTATTTGATAATCTACGTAAAGCTTTTTAAACCTTTATTGATGAAATAAAGGTTATGGTTTGTTTAAAAATGAATGCAGTCTTTGAAAAACGTCTCATATAGAGGTCAAAACCTCGCAACGAAATCAATTAATATGGAACGTTTTTAATCAATAAGAACGGGACATTTCAGTTGGTATCAGAGCGTTGGTCTTAGAGAACCAGAAAATTTGCATTAGTGTGTCTTATCGAGTTTGTTAGGATGCATTAGTGAGTCTGGACTTCGACCTTATTTTCTTTAAAAATGATTGCTTAACATTTTTGTTGGAAACTATATATTTTAACATATGAATATTATGTGATATATTAATCTCTTAACGTGTTTGATATTATGTGATAGATGTCAACCTCTAGAACAAGTCCCATTGACTCACCTAATAATAATGAAGAGTCAAATGTAAATTGGAATGATTTGTGGACTGATTCACAAGTTCCCGAAGAGGAACCGGAAGAAGAGTCGGAACCGGAAGAAGAATCGGAACCAGAAGAAGAATCGGAACCGGATGAAGAAATAGAACCGGTGGGGGAAATAATAAAACGGTTAAGTAAAAGAAAATCCTCAACCAACCGACCAAAGTTAATTATGGTCAATGGTGTTTCCGCCAAGGAAGCAAAATATTGGGAGGATTACCAATTCTCCGATGAATCGGATTCCGACGAGAATTCCGATGATGTTATAGAAATTACCCCAACTGAATTTAAAAAGGCAAAAGAAAATAATAAGGGAAATGGCATAAAAATAGAGAAATCTAATTCCAACCCCGATGAACTTTATATGTATCGTCAACCCCCGAAGTCCTTAAGTTGTAACAATGACCCGGGAACCTCTAAACCACCAGGTTTTTCTAAACCAATGTGGACAACGACGGCTCGTATTAGGGGAACACCATATATCCCTAGAAACTTGGCAAAACGAACCAAAACCGAAGAAGAAGAAATGAGCGAGTCGGAATAAGATAGTTGTATTCGTGTGGTGTAATATATGTAATATAGTGTTCTTATGCTTTATGATATATGTAAAAATTGCTTGTATTAATAAGTATTTTTTTTATGAATCTAACTCTTGTCTATTTTACAGTTTAAAAACACAAAATGGATAGACAACCCAATATTTTAAGAGACCTACCCGGAGACATGATTGATGAAATCTTGTCTAGAGTCGGCCAGAATTCTTCGGCACAACTATTTAAGGCGAGATCAGTTTGTAAGACATTCGAAGAACGTTCCAAGAATGTCTTGGTTTATAAGAGACTTTCGTTTGAAAGATGGGGGATATCACATTGGGAAACCCATAAGTTACGATGTATTTACTTTGACGCATATATTGCGGGGAACCCAAATGCTATTTTACGCAACGGGTTAAGAAATTATTTTGACTCAATATATCCGAATATTGGACTTCGTGATTTAGAAAAAGCGGCTAACATGCAACATAAAGAAGCATGTTATGCTTACGGATTAGTAATGTTCGCTTCTCACCAAAGTGAGAACAAGAACATCGGGCTACAACTATTAAACAAAACGTTTCCACAAGTGACGGAGTCGGTAATTGGGGTAAGAAATGAGGTTTTTAGATTATTACGGGACTGTTGGACATTACGTAACCCTCGTCCCTTTGATGACGTTACAACACGCTGTCTTATCAACGGCCATAACGGTTATGTTGCACAAGACCAAGGATGGGAAGTAGTCCTAGTAAAACCAGAATGCATGACTTGTTTCTGGACGTATGAATTACGTGTCTTTATTGCCTTTGCTGAACGACTTGTGTACTAGCTAGAATTGTCTTCACAACTATCTTGTATCAAAGTTATTGTGTGCTATATTTCATGCTTTATGTAAAATAAGCGGTATTGTAAGTTTGTAAAATATTGTATAAAAGTTTGAACGTGAAATATTATTATAATCAGTTTTTCATATAGAATTGTAGTAGTTGAATTGTATATTAGCTACTAAGTATGAACTTAACGGGTAGGTACTACCCGAATTTAAACTTATAAAACGCTAATATGAAGAAAAAGCTTTTATAAATGAGTTCATATTATGCTACGAAATACTATTAACTACTCTTAATATTCTGTATGATTAACTTGTTCCATTTAACTATTTTGAAGGAAATGGCACCGACTACTCGACACACCGTGAATATGAATGAAGAGGAATTCCGTACTTTTCTAGCTTCAAACATAGCCGCAGTACAGGCTGCGCTACATACCAACAATAACCTTGGATCTAGCAGTACAGGAAATCGTGTAGGATGCACCTACAAAGAATTCACTGCCTGCAAACCTTTGGAATTTGATGGAACCGAAGGACCGATCGGATTGAAACGGTGGACCGAGAAGGTTGAATCGGTGTTTGCCATAAGTAAGTGTACTGAAGAGGACAAAGTAAAGTACGCTACGCATACCTTCACAGGTTCTGCGTTAACATGGTGGAATATCTATCTAGAGCAAGTGGGACAAGATGATGCGTACGCACTACCGTGGTCAGCATTCAAGCACTTGATGAACGAGAAGTACCGTCCCAGAACCGAGGTCAATAAGCTCAAGACAGAACTTAGAGGGTTACGAACCCAAGGATTTGATATTACCACGTACGAAAGACGATTCACAGAATTGTGCCTATTGTGTCCGGGAGCATTCGAAGATGAGGAAGAGAAGATCGACGCGTTTGTGAAAGGATTACCGGAAAGAATCCAAGAAGATATAAGTTCACACGAGCCCGCCTCCATACAACAGGCATGTAGAATGGCTCACAAACTAGTGAACCAGATTGAAGAAAGAATTAAAGAACAGACTGCTGAAGAGGCCAATGTGAAGCAAGTCAAAAGAAAGTGGGAGGAAAACGGTGATAAGAATCACCAATACAACAACAACAGCAATTACAACAATAATCGCAACAATTATCCCAACAATCGCAACATCAATCGCAACTACAACAAACGGCCCAACAACAACAACAACAACAACAACAACAACAACAACAGCAACTACAACAATCATCCCAACAACAATAATAACCGCAACAACAACAACAATCAGAAGCAACTATGCCAAAGGTGTGAAAAGAATCACTCGGGGTTCTGCACCAAATTTTGCAACAAGTGTAAAAGAAATGGTCATAGCGCGGCGAAGTGTGAGGTCTACGGACCAGGGGTTAATAGAACGAAAGGAACAAATGGTGTCGGAACGAGTAATGGCGGAGCAAGTAGTGTCGGAGCAAGTTATGCCAATGTAGTTTGTTATAAATGTGGAAAACCAGGCCACATTATTAGAAATTGCCCGAACCAGGAGAACACGAATGGACAAGGCCGTGGAAGAGTTTTCAATATTAATGCGGTAGAGGCACAGGAAGACCCGGAGCTTGTTACGGGTACGTTTCTTATTGACAATAAATCTGCTTACGTTTTATTTGATTCGGGTGCGGATAGAAGCTATATGAGTAGAGACTTTTGTGCTAAATTAAGTTGTCCATTGACGCCTTTGGATAGTAAATTTTTACTCGAATTAGCAAATGGTAAATTAATTTCAGCAGATAATATATGTCGGAATCGAGAAATTAAACTGGTTAGCGAAACATTTAAGATTGATTTGATACCAGTAGAGTTAGGGAGTTTTGATGTGATAATCGGTATGGACTGGTTGAAAGAAGTGAAAGCGGAGATCGTTTGTTACAAAAATGCAATTCGCATTATACGAGAAAAAGGAAAACCCTTAATGGTGTACGGAGAAAAGGGCAACACGAAGCTACATCTTATTAGTAATTTGAAGGCACAAAAACTAATAAGAAAAGGTTGCTATGCTGTTCTAGCACACGTCGAGAAAGTACAAACTGAAGAAAAGAGCATCAATGATGTTCCCATTGCAAAAGAATTTCCCGATGTATTTCCGAAAGAATTACCGGGATTACCCCCACATCGATCCGTTGAATTTCAAATAGATCTTGTACCAGGAGCTGCACCAATAGCTCGTGCTCCTTACAGACTCGCACCCAGCGAGATGAAAGAACTGCAAAGCCAATTACAAGAACTTTTAGAGCGTGGTTTCATTCGACCAAGCACATCACCGTGGGGAGCTCCTGTTTTGTTTGTCAAGAAGAAAGATGGTACATTCAGGTTGTGTATCGACTACCGAGAGTTGAACAAACTTACCATCAAGAACCGCTACCCACTACCGAGAATCGACGACTTATTTGATCAACTACAAGGCTCGTCTGTTTATTCAAAGATTGACTTACGTTCCGGGTATCATCAAATGCGGGTGAAAGAAGATGATATTCCAAAGACTGCTTTCAGAACACGTTACGGTCATTACGAGTTTATGGTCATGCCGTTTGGTTTAACTAATGCACCAGCTGTGTTCATGGACCTTATGAACCGAGTGTGTGGACCATACCTTGACAAGTTTGTCATTGTTTTCATTGATGACATACTTATTTACTCAAAGAATGACCAAGAACACGGTGAACATTTGAGAAAGGTGTTAGAAGTATTGAGGAAGGAAGAATTGTACGCTAAGTTTTCAAAGTGTGCATTTTGGTTGGAAGAAGTTCAATTCCTCGGTCACATAGTGAACAAAGAAGGTATTAAGGTGGATCCGGCAAAGATAGAAACTGTTGAAAAGTGGGAAACCCCGAAAACTCCGAAACACATACGCCAGTTTTTAGGACTAGCTGGTTACTACAGAAGGTTCATCCAAGACTTTTCCAGAATAGCAAAACCCTTGACTGCATTAACGCATAAAGGGAAGAAATTTGAATGGAATGATGAACAAGAGAAAGCGTTTCAGTTATTGAAGAAAAAGCTAACTACGGCACCTATATTGTCATTGCCTGAAGGGAATGATGATTTTGTGATTTATTGTGATGCATCAAAGCAAGGTCTCGGTTGTGTATTAATGCAACGAACGAAGGTGATTGCTTATGCGTCTAGACAATTGAAGATTCACGAACAAAATTATACGACGCATGATTTGGAATTAGGCGCGGTTGTTTTTGCATTAAAGACTTGGAGGCACTACTTATATGGGGTCAAAAGTATTATATATACCGACCACAAAAGTCTTCAACACATATTTAATCAGAAACAACTGAATATGAGGCAGCGTAGGTGGATTGAATTATTGAATGATTACGATTTTGAGATTCGTTACCACCCGGGGAAGGCAAATGTGGTAGCCGATGCCTTGAGCAGGAAGGATAGAGAACCCATTCGAGTAAAATCTATGAATATAATGATTCATAATAACATTACTACTCAAATAAAGGAGGCGCAACAAGGAGTTTTAAAAGAGGGAAATTTAAAGGATGAAATACCCAAAGGATCGGAGAAGCATCTTAATATTCGGGAAGACGGAACCCGGTATAGGGCTGAAAGGATTTGGGTACCAAAATTTGGAGATATGAGAGAAATGGTACTTAGAGAAGCTCATAAAACCAGATACTCAATACATCCTGGAACGGGGAAGATGTACAAGGATCTCAAGAAACATTTTTGGTGGCCGGGTATGAAAGCCGATGTTGCTAAATACGTAGGAGAATGTTTAACGTGTTCTAAGGTCAAAGCTGAGCATCAGAAACCATCAGGTCTACTTCAACAACCCGAAATCCCGGAATGGAAATGGGAAAACATTACCATGGATTTCATCACTAAATTGCCAAGGACTGCAAGTGGTTTTGATACTATTTGGGTAATAGTTGATCGTCTCACCAAATCAGCACACTTCCTACCAATAAGAGAAGATGACAAGATGGAGAAGTTAGCACGACTGTATTTGAAGGAAGTCGTCTCCAGACATGGAATACCAATCTCTATTATCTCTGATAGGGATGGCAGATTTATTTCAAGATTCTGGCAGACATTACAGCAAGCATTAGGAACTCGTCTAGACATGAGTACTGCCTATCATCCACAAACTGATGGGCAGAGCGAAAGGACGATACAAACGCTTGAAGACATGCTACGAGCATGTGTTATTGATTTCGGAAACAGTTGGGATCGACATCTACCGTTAGCAGAATTTTCCTACAACAACAGCTACCATTCAAGCATTGAGATGGCGCCGTTTGAAGCACTTTATGGTAGAAAGTGCAGGTCTCCGATTTGTTGGAGTGAGGTGGGGGATAGACAGATTACGGGTCCGGAGATTATACAAGAAACTACCGAGAAGATCATCAAAATTCAACAACGGTTGAAAACCGCCCAAAGTCGACAAAAGAGCTACGCTGACATTAAAAGAAAAGATATAGAATTTGAAATTGGAGAGATGGTCATGCTTAAAGTTTCACCTTGGAAAGGCGTTGTTCGATTTGGTAAACGAGGGAAATTAAATCCAAGGTATATTGGACCATTCAAGATTATTGATCGTGTCGGACCAGTAGCTTACCGACTTGAGTTACCTCAACAACTCGCGGCTGTACATAACACTTTCCACGTCTCGAATTTGAAGAAATGTTTTGCTAAAGAAGATCTCACTATTCCGTTAGAGGAAATCCAAATCAACGAAAAACTCCAATTCATCGAAGAACCCGTCGAAATAATGGATCGTGAGGTTAAAAGACTTAAGCAAAACAAGATACCAATTGTTAAGGTTCGATGGAATGCTCGTAGAGGACCCGAGTTCACCTGGGAGCGTGAAGATCAGATGAAGAAGAAATACCCGCATCTATTCCCAGAAGATTCGTCAACACCTTCAACAGCTTAAAATTTCGGGACGAAATTTATTTAACGGGTAGGTACTGTAGTGACCCGAACTTTTCCATGTTTATATATATTAATTGAGATTGATATTTACATGATTAAATGTTTCCAACATGTTAAGCAATCAAACTTGTTAAGACTTGATTAATTGAAATAGGTTTCATATAGACAATTGACCACCCAAGTTGACCGGTGATTCACGAACGTTAAAACTTGTAAAAAACTATATGATGACATATATATGGTTATATATATAGTTAACATGATATTATGATAAGTAAACATATCATTAATTATATTAACAATGAACTACATATGTAAAAACAAGACTACTAACTTAATGATTTTGAAACGAGACATATATGTAACGTTTATCGTTGTAACGACATTTAATGTATATATATCATATTAAGAGATATTCGTACATCATAATATCATGATAATATAATAATTTAAAATCTCTTTTGATATTATAAACATTGGGTTAACAACATTTAACAAGATCGTTAACCTAAAGGTTTCAAAACAACACTTACATGTAACGACTAACGATGACTTAACGACTCAGTTAAAATGTATATACATGTAGTGTTTTAATATGTATTTATACACTTTTGAAAGACTTCAATACACTTATCAAAATACTTCTACTTAACAAAAATGCTTACAATTACATTCTCGTTCAGTTTCATCAACAATTCTACTCGTATGCACCCGTATTCGTACTCGTACAATACACAGCTTTTAGATGTATGTACTATTGGTATATACACTCCAATGATCAGCTCTTAGCAGCCCATGTGAGTCACCTAACACATGTGGGAACCATCATTTGGCAACTAGCATGAAATATCTCATAAGATTACAAAAATATGAGTAATCATTCATGACTTATTTACATGAAAACAAAATTACATATCCTTTATATCTAATCCATACACCAACGACCAAAAACACCTACAAACACTTTCATTCTTCAATTTTCTTCATCTAATTGAACTCTCTCAAGTTCTATCTTCAAGTTCTAAGTGTTCTTCATAAATTCCAAAAGTTCTAGTTTCATAAAATCAAGAATACTTTCAAGTTTGCTAGCTCACTTCCAATCTTGTAAGGTGATCATCCAACCTCAAGAAATCTTTGTTTCTTACAGTAGGTTATCATTCTAATACAAGGTAATAATCATATTCAAACTTTGGTTCAATTTCTATAACTATAACAATCTTATTTCAAGTGATGATCTTACTTGAACTTGTTTTCGTGTCATGATTTTGCTTCAAGAACTTTGAGCCATCCAAGGATCCATTGAAGCTAGATCCATTTTTCTCTTTTCCAGTAGGTTCATCCAAGGAACTTAAGGTAGTAATGATGTTCATAACATCATTCGATTCATACATATAAAGCTATCTTATTCGAAGGTTTAAACTTGTAATCACTAGAACATAGTTTAGTTAATTCTAAACTTGTTCGCAAACAAAAGTTAATCCTTCTAACTTGACTTTTAAAATCAACTAAACACATGTTCTATATCTATATGATATGCTAACTTAATGATTTAAAACCTGGAAACACGAAAAACACCGTAAAACCGGATTTACGCCGTCGTAGTAACACCGCGGGCTGTTTTGGGTTAGTTAATTAAAAACTATGATAAACTTTGATTTAAAAGTTGTTATTCTGAGAAAATGATTTTTATTATGAACATGAAACTATATCCAAAAATTATGGTTAAACTCAAAGTGGAAGTATGTTTTCTAAAATGGTCATCTAGACGTCGTTCTTTCGACTGAAATGACTACCTTTACAAAAACGACTTGTAACTTATTTTTCCGACTAGAAACTTATACTTTTTTTGTTTGGATTCATAAAATAGAGTTCAATATGAAACCATAGCAATTTGATTCACTCAAAACGGATTTAAAATGAAGAAGTTATGGGTAAAACAAGATTGGATAATTTTTCTCATTTTAGCTACGTGAAAATTGGTAACAAATCTATTCCAACCATAACTTAATCAACTTGTATTATATATTATGTAATCTTGAGATACCATAGACACGTATACAATGTTTCGACCTATCATGTCGACACATCTATATATATTTCGGAACAACCATAGACACTCTATATGTGAATGTTGGAGTTAGCTATACAGGGTTGAGGTTGATTCCAAAATATATATAGTTTGAGTTGTGATCAATACTGAGATACGTATACACTGGGTCGTGGATTGATTCAAGATAATATTTATCGATTTATTTCTGTACATCTAACTGTGGACAACTAGTTGTAGGTTACTAACGAGGACAGCTGACTTAATAAACTTAAAACATCAAAATATTAAAAGTGTTGTAAATATATTTTGAACATACTTTGATATATATGTATATATTGTTATAGGTTCGTGAATCAACCAGTGGCCAAGTCTTACTTCCCGACGAAGTAAAAATCTGTGAAAGTGAGTTATAGTCCCACTTTTAAAATCTAATATTTTTGGGATGAGAATACATGCAGGTTTTATAAATGATTTACAAAATAGACACAAGTACGTGAAACTACATTCTATGGTTGAATTATCGAAATCGAATATGCCCCTTTTTATTAAGTCTGGTAATCTAAGAATTAGGGAACAGACACCCTAATTGACGCGAATCCTAAAGATAGATCTATTGGGTCTAACAAACCCCATCCAAAGTACCGGATGCTTTAGTACTTCGAAATTTATATCATATCCGAAGGGTGTCCCGGAATGATGGGGATATTCTTATATATGCATCTTGTTATTGTCGGTTACCAGGTGTTCACCATATGAATGATTTTTATCTCTATGTATGGGATGTGTATTGAAATATGAAATCTTGTGGTCTATTGTTACGATTTGATATATATAGGTTAAACCTATAACTCACCAACATTTTTGTTGACGTTTTAAGCATGTTTATTCTCAGGTGATTATTAAGAGCTTCCGCTGTCGCATACTTAAATAAGGACAAGATTTGGAGTCCATGCTTGTATGATATTGTATAAAAACTGCATTCAAGAAACTTATTTTGTTGTAACATATTTGTATTGTAAACCATTATGTAATGGTCGGGTGTAAACAGGATATTTTAGATTATCATTATTTGATAATCTACGTAAAGCTTTTTAAACCTTTATTGATGAAATAAAGGTTATGGTTTGTTTAAAAATGAATGCAGTCTTTGAAAAACGTCTCATATAGAGGTCAAAACCTCGCAACGAAATCAATTAATATGGAACGTTTTTAATCAATAAGAACGGGACATTTCAATATCAACCGGAGACCAAGTCAAATTATATATATATCTTCAAGACGAAAGTGAGTATATAGTCCCACTTTTAAACTCTAAATATTTCGGGATGAGAATACATGTATTTTATGTTTTACATTATGGACACAAGTAACTGAAAAATATATTCTACGTTGAGTTGTACCACTGGCATACTTCCCTGTAGCTTGGTAACTAATATTTACAGCGGTATTGTAAACGTGAATCCTGTTGATAGATCTATCGGGCCTGACAACCCCAACCGGACTGGACGACCAGTATTCAACGGTTGCACAGTACTTCGTTTCGTGACTACACTTGGTACAGTGTAGTAAGATTTCATATTAAAGGGAATATGCGACGTGATTAATTGTTAAGTATGGTTACCAAGTGCTCAACCACTTAGAATATTTTTATTAAAATGTTTATATATGAAATCTTGTGGTCCATCGTTATATCGCTGCTAGCATCAAACCTATATATCTCACCAACTTTATGTTGACGTTTTAAAGCATGTTATTCTCAGGTATGAATTAAGACTTCCGCTGTGCGTTAGCTCATATTAAGGATACTAGTTGGGACCATTTAAGCCATGATACAAGAACGTTGCATTCGAGTCATTGAAGATCATTAAAGACATTTATTAAGTAAATGACAGTTTAGGTCATTTGGATATCGAGAAATGTTTGACGAGTTTATTAATTTTTTTATGTAAAGATAGATTGCCTTTTAAGAATAAATGCAACGTTTGTAAAATGTATCATATAGAAGTCAAGTACCTCGCGATGTTATCAACTGTTGTAATTCATTTGTAATCAATATGGACATCGTCCGGATGATTAGTTTCGGATCCTTTCAGGAAGCTCTTAGTATTCACCTGAGAATAAACATGCTTTAAACGTCAACAAAAATGTTGGTGAGTTATAGGTTTAACCTATATATATCAAATCATAATAATAGACCACAAGATTTCATATTTCAATACACATCCCATACATAGAGACAAAAATCATTCATATGGTGAACACCTGGTAACCGACAATAACAAGATGCATTTTTAAGAATATCCCCATCATTCCGGGACACCCTTCGGATATGATATAAATTTCGAAGTACTAAAGCATCCGGTACTTTGGATGGGGTTTGTTAGGCCCAATAGATCTATCTTTAGGATTCGCGTCAATTAGGATGTCTGTTCCCTAATTCTTAGATTACCAGACTTAATAAAAAGGGGCATATTCGATTTCGATAATTCAACCATAGAATGTAGTTTCAAGTACTTGTGTCTATTTTGTAAATCATTTATAAAACCTGCATGTATTCTCATCCCAAAAATATTAGGTTTTAAAAGTGGGACTATAACTCACTTTCACAGATTTTTACTTCGTCGGGAAGTAAGACTTGGCCACTGGTTGATTCACGAACCTATAACAATATATACATATATATCAAAGTATGTTCAAAATATATTTACAACACTTTTAATATATTTTGATGTTTTAAGTTTATTAAGTCAGCTGTCCTCGTTAGTAATCTACAACTAGTTGTCCACAGTTAGATGTACAGAAATAAATCGATAAATATTATCTTGAATCAATCCACGACCCAGTGTATATGTATCTCAGTATTGATCACAACTCAAACTATATATATTTTGGAATCAACCTCAACCCTGTATAGCTAACTCCAACATTCACATATAGAGTGTCTATGGTTGTTCCGAAATATATATAGATGTGTCGACATGATAGGTCGAAACATTGTATACGTGTATATGGTATCTCAAGATTACATAATATACAATACAAGTGGATTAAGTTATGGTTGGAATAGATTTGTTACCAATTTTCAGGTAGCTAAAATGAGAAAAATTATCCAATCTTGTTTTACCCATAACTTCTTCATTTTAAATCCGTTTTGAGTGAATCAAATTGCTATGGTTTTATATTGAACTCTATTTTATGAATCTAAACAGAATAAGTATAGGTTTATAGTCGGAAAAATAAGTTACAAGTCATTTTTGTAAAGGTAGTCATTTCAGTCGAAAGAACGACGTCTAGATGACCATTTTAGAAAACATACTTCCACTTTGAGTTTAACCATAATTTTTGGATATAGTTTCATGTTCATAATAAAAATCATTTTCTAAGAATAACAACTTTTAAATCAAAGTTTATCATAGTTTTTAATTAACTAACCCAAAACAGCCCGCGGTGTTACTACGACGGCGTAAATCCGGTTTTACGGTGTTTTTCGTGTTTCCAGGTTTTAAATCATTAAGTTAGCATATCATATAGATATAGAACATGTGTTTAGTTAATTTTAAAAGTCAAGTTAGAAAGATTAACTTTTTTTTGCGAACAAGTTTAGAATTAACTAAACTATGTTCTAGTGATTACGAGTTTAAACCTTCGAATAAGATAGTTTTATATATATGAATCGAATGATGTTATGAACATCATTACTACCTCAAGTTTAGTAGGTAAACCTACTAGAAGTGACAAGAAATGATCTAGCTTCAAAGGATCTTGGATGGCTTGAAAGTTCTTGAAGTAGGATCATGACACAAAAACAAGTTCAAGTAAGATTTTTACTCGAATTAAGATAGTTTATAGTTATAGTTATAGAAAGCTTGGAAGTAAATTAGTAAACTTGAAGGGATTTTTGAAGTGTTCTTGAAGTGTTCTTCCTATGATGATTATAGCTTGATTCTTGAAGTGATTTTTGATGAAGATGATGATTAACTACTGGAAAAATACGTTCATAATAGTGTGTGTGTGTTGAGAGAGAATTAGAAAGAGAATTGGAAGTGAAATGGAGTGAATGATGAGTGGTAATTGGTGAGTGGTGAGTGGGGTTAAAAGGAGTTCTAGTTAGTTGACTAGCTCATGGTAGAAGTTAAAATTGATTAGTCATACATGACATAATCAAGAGTGGAATCCCATGCTAGTTCCTATTGGTATATACCCATAGTAAGTACGTTTTGAAGCTGTGTATAATACGGGTAAGAATACGACTAGAATTCTTGATGAAAGAAAAGAATGGGAAAGTAACTGTAACCATTTTCGTTAAGTATGAGTGTTTTGATATATGTCTTGAAGTCTTCCAAAAGTATTTTAATACATCTAAATACACTACATGTATATACATTTTAACTGAGTCGTTAAGTCATCGTTAGTCGTTACATGTAAGTGTTGTTTTGAAACCTTTAAGTTAACGATCTCAATTAATGTTGTTAACCCATTGTTTATTATATCTAATGAGATGTTAAATTATTATATTATCATGATATTATGATATATTAATATATCTTAATATGATATATATACATTTAAATGTCGTTACAACGATAATCGTTACATATATGTCTCGTTTCGAAATCCTTAAGTTAGTAGTCTTGTTTATATGTATATAACTCATTGTTAATATACTTATGGAGATACTTACTTATCATAATCTCATGTTAACCATATGTATATCCATATATATATTGTCATGTCGTTTTTAAAAGTTTTAACGTTCGTGAATCGCCGGTCAACTTGGGTGGTCAATTGTCTATATGAAACATATTTCAATTAATCAAGTCTTAACAAGTTTGATTGCTTAACATGTTGGAAACATTTAATCATGTAAATATCAATCTCAATTAATATATATAAACATAGAAAAGTTCGGGTCACTACAATATTTTTGTTATTTAAAAACAATAAGCACACGATCGAAAAACTTTGGTTATAATATTGGTTTACTTTTAACTATATGCAGGAGGAAGGGTTTTCGACGATGCAAGATATGGCGTTTGCGCAAATGCAAGCAAACAGCCGACCTAACCCGCAGCCATTTTTTGACATGCCACGACAGTTATTTGTATACGCGCATCATAATCAACAAGGAGTTCCATTTGAGTTCTATCCGTCACAAAACTTCGAGTTCCCAGCTAATGGGTACGGTGATTAGACGCATAATCATGATCCTCAGCAAACATATCATAACCCTCATGACACATACAGTACCCCTCAAAACATCTACAATACCCCTCAAAACACCTACAATACCCATCAGAACGCATTCAATACCCCTCAAAACATATACACTACCCGGTTGAACACATATCATTGATCATCCTCTCGGACCCCTCAACAAACATATCATGGCTCGTCCTCTCAGAGCCCTCTTGACGTGAGTGTATCTGATTACCAACTTGAGGATGAGCCTATCGAGGGTTTATCAGGAGGTGATGATGAAAACTAGGAACATGTACCGTGGAGGAGTCAAAGGCAAACACAACCAACAAGGTGTGGAACCGGTCATCACCTACGATATATACGTGGGGGACGTCGTGGTCATTGAGTAGTTGTATTTATTTATATTCGTTGTAATATTTAGCTTTGGACTTGCTTAAATCTATCTTGCTTTTGTGATTTACTTTTGGTATCATTTTTTAACAACAATAACAATAGTTTATTTTAAACAACAATAACAACAAATAACAATAGTTTATTTAAAACAACAATAACAATAGTTTATTTTAAACAACAAAAACAGCATAAAAAGAACACAATCAACACAATTCTCTACGTAGATCCATTGTCTTTAAAGAACACCTTTATTAAAGCCTTGCGTGTAATGTTAAGGACTTTAACCTTAACATTAGGGCAAAATATAGAACAATTTTGTAGCACCAAAACAGATCCCTCGCGTATGACTTTGACACCTTCATACCCACCTTGGACACCATCATTGTTCTTTTTATGAATTGTTCCCCGAATATTACTCGTAGTGTCCTATTAAACATAAATGAAAACTTACATTAACCTGTTTAAGTGAAAGCAATACAATTATGAAAATATACATAAGTTAGTGGTGTAAACTAACTTTTAGCGTTATAGACAGATCACCGACACTATTTTTAACACAAGTCTTAACAACACCAACAACTTGATCAGCTGGTAAAAACTTACGCTGCCTCAGAATGCTTGCTATATCAGATCTAGCAGTTACAAAAATGAATATACATTGTTGGCTTGTGGTTAGAAAAACTAAATATACAATATTGTTAGTTACCTCCGTACGGATATGCAAACTCCATCGTGTGAAGCCACGTATCAAGTGTAAACGAATCATCCACTTCTGGTTTGTTTATTATTTCCCTTACAAAATCTTGCTTACACATGTCATCCACAACGTTATTCTTGTTATTTCGAAGTTCATACGCATCTTGGAAAATACCAACGGGTCCACGAATTCGGTACGATAAGTTGTTCTTTTTGTTAGACCCAGAACCGCGCAAAATAGGTTGTGGTGGTGAAATAGGTTGCTTTTCTTTTTGACGGTTACGTTGGGGGGACTGTAGCAGTCGGGAAATGGTGGCGACTGAGTCGGCACCAAAATGGTTTCAGTGGGACTTGTAACTGATACAGATTGAGTGAGGTCGGAATCATCGATATCAAGTAGGTATTCCCATCCATCATTTTCAAAATTGACCATTTTTTTAGAATGTGATTTAGTGTTTTTTGTAGTTTTCAACTGATGATTTCGTTGATATATAAATCTCAGTTTGATGTGTTTGAAGTGTAGTTGTGTTGTATGTGATGTTGTTATTGAGAATGAAGTTTCAAGTGGTATAAATATATGTAGAAAAGCATCGATACAGACCATCAAAAACAAGATTCGGGGTTAAAGTTAAAAAAATGGCAGGGGGCAAAACTGAAGTTTCAAACTTCGATTTTGCTGAAAAGCCTGCAAAACCGAAGTTTGGAACTTCGGTTTAGGGAACGGGTGGCAAGTCTATCCAACATGTCAGCCACGTCACAACTTTTCTGCATAAAGGACCAAAACCGAAGTTCCAAACTTCTGTTTACCAAATCGAAGTTTGGAACTTTGGATTTACCATTTTTTAAACAAAATTTACTTATTTTCTATTTTTGCAAGTTATCCTTCCAAAGTTACTATTTTAAAAAAAAAATCTACATATATAGGCAATAGTGACCCGAATTTTTTTTGAAATGGTAGCTTTTGAAAAGTTGTTTACAAAACTAGAAATTTTGAAAAAAAAATATTATATAACTAGTAAAACCGGAGTTTGAAACTCCGGTTTGCCACTTGTCATCCGAAACCGGCGTTGAAAGTTCGGTTTGTGTCCATGTCACCCCAACCGGAGTTTGAAACTCCGGTTTGCTTATGTTGCATTTTTTTTTATTATTTTAAAATCTTGTGTATTAAGACCGATTTTAACGCTGGCGTGCTGCGGCATAATTCGAACCAACACGCCAACACGCACGCCGTAACGCGGCGTGTTGGCCAACTGTTTCGAGGCGTGCTTCAAGCTAGAACCGGAACTTTGTACGCGTGCTTGTTCAAATTTGTGTACGTGGTCAGGTTTTTCAACGGATATATGCCATATCTCTTTTCTTTCTCTCTATATATACAGACATACACATACACAGATTCTCACATTTTATCAAAACACATACACTTCTACATTTTATCAAAACACAATGTCTTCCACCAAACTTTCTCTTGACGTTCACTACGGGGGCCGAGCTGAGTAAGACTGGAAGTCGTACGTTGACGGGCAAAAAAATCATTTGAAGACGTCGACGTTTTCGATATTGAAGATTGGACGAAGCTGTCAAAGTTTCTCAAAAAAGAAACACCATATGTATTCACGCAAATAGTGTATTTCGACGAAGAGGGGTAAATATTGAAGTTCCTGTTTACGGGTGAGCAATGGAATGCTTAAAAAGAGCAAGCCAGGACACGACCATGTCGAATTGTCTTGTATCTTGTAAACTTGGGCATTTCTCCGGTTAATCCGGAGTGCTCCGATTCGAGCCTTGAAGAAGGTTACGCGAGTCAGGAATCGATTTATTAGTTTATGTTTTTTTAATCGTATCGTCTTTATTAATGTATTTTAAATTTTTATGAATTTTAAATAAAGTAATTTTGGACTCTTTTATTTTTAATGTAATCGTGTTTTTTAATTTGAATTTTAGTGTATTTTATTAAATTTATTTGTTTTATTATAATTTACAAAATAATAATATAAAAGCAATTAAAATCAATAAAAATGAAAAAGAAAAAAAAAATACTCCCAACACGGCTCTGATACCACATGTCATAACCCGACCTTAACCATAAGGACGAATACAATAACATATGATTTCATCGCGAGGTATTGACCTCTATATGCGACATTTTTCAAAAACTGCATTCGTTTTTACAATACAAACCATATCTTTTATTACAAATACAAGGTTTAAACAACTTAATAATGATTATCGTTTAGCGATAATCTTAGACTTACAAACTTTACATGTGATAATAACAATACGACCTCCAACATATTTTACATTACAAATCCTCCGATATGCAGTTTTATTTTTGACACAAATATGCATACTCAAGATCTTGCTTAAATTCAACATGTTGCAGCGGAAGCTTTTAGTTATCACCTGAGAATAAACATGCTTAAAACGTCAACATAAAGTTGGTGAGATATAGGTTTAAAGCCGGCAGCGTTATGAATATAGACCACAAGATTTCATATATAAACGTTTTAATAAAAATATTCTAAGTTGTTGAGCACTTGATAACCATACTTAACATTTAATCAACGTCGCATATTCTCTTTATTATGAAATCTTACTACACCGTACCAAGTGTAGTCACCGAAACGAAGTACTGTGCAACCGTTGAATACTGGTCGTCCAGTCCGGTTGGGGTTGTCAGGCCCGATAGATCTATCAACAGGATTCGCGTTTACAATACCTCATGTAAATAGTAGTTACCAAGTTACAGGGAAGTATGCAAGTGGTACAACTCAACGTAGAATATATTTTTTTAATCACTTGTGTCCATAACGTAAATCATAAAATGCATGTATTCTCATCCCGAAATATTTAGAGTTTAAAAGTGGGACTATATACTCACTTTTGTCTTGAAGGTATTTAACTCGACTTGGTCTCCGATAGATATCACGAACCTAACCATATATATAATATATCAACATATTTTCTTTTCAAGTAATCGTTACATATATATATATATATATATATATATATATATATATATATATATATATATATATATATATATATATATATATATATATATATATACTTTTAATACTTTTAATATTTTTTTTAGTCCGTAGTTAGCAGTCCGATGTTAGTGGTCCACAATTAGTTGCTTAAATAAAATAAATAAAGACCCCATCGTATTCGTGTTGATCAGAATTAATCTTGACCCATGGTACCATGTTGTCAAATGACGTGTTGCGTACATAAAGTACCGTGTTGTCAAATGACGTGTTGCGTACAATCATGAGGTCTTATGATTAATCTTCTCGTGTTGTTTACGGGTGGTCCTGAAATATATAAAATAAAATCATAAGTAAATATATATTAAATATTATGTTAATTAGCCAAGATATGATTAACCCGATTTTGTCATAATATGATATATTACAGGTCTTGAAGTGTTTTTAAAAATCAAATTAGAAGGATCTATTTAGTTTGCGAACAAGTTTGAAATCACTCAAACTATGTTCTTGTTGTTAAAATTTTATAACACAAAATAAAATAGCTATATAAATATGAATCGAATAAGGTTATGAATAAGGTTACTACCTCAAGTTACTTGGACAAAGCTACTGGAAAAGGTAAGAAAAATCTTGGAATCAAAAGAGTGGTGGAGTGGGATTGAAAGATTGGAAGTAATCTCCTTGAAATCGGATGACTATATTGATACGTTCTTGAGTAGGTAAATGAAGAGAGATTAGGGAGTGAATTAACTTGAAAGAAAATTGGAAATGAAATTGTATGTGTGTGTGTGCAAAATAGCATGATTATGGGATGGATATATAGGAGATTTAGTTTGTTTTCTTGCACAAAAGTCACACATGAGGTTAAATGGCTGGTTCCCACATGTAACATCATGTCTAGTGGCTAATCATTGAAGTTTATTGTTGGTATATACCAATAGTAAATACGTATAGAAGCTATGTATGATACGGTTACATATACCCTTGATATACTTGTAGAAATTTTGAGGAATCGGAACGAGAATTCAAATATGGACGGGTTTATAACTGTAAAAGAGGCTCAAAACTGGGGCTCGACCCCAGCCAGGGGCTCTGCCCCTTGGACCCCGCCAGGGGTTGCCACCCCTTGGACCCCGCTTATCGGGGGCGCTGCCCCCGAACCCCCGTCATAATCAACATAAGTTCAAACAAGTGTGCACTCCACACTTCCCCAAACTTGTTCGATATTTATCAAGATTATTTTGGTTACAAATTAATCGCATTACACTTAAATCATATTGGTGACATAGATCACCAACACATTATATATTGTAAGTATATATGTCAAAGAATGTTACATATAGTTATCGTTTTGATAACTTAAGTTAGTGGTCTCAAAGTATACTTATAACTCATTGTTGTTAGTTCACAATGAAATGTTAAACCATCCTTAAATCATGTTAAATATGTATAGATATGTACATATACATAATCGTATAATTATCGTGTGTTATATAGTTCGTGATATCATCGGTCAAATTGGACGGTCAAACGTTGTGTGAAACTCTTTTCAAAAACATAAGTCTCAACAGTTTGGATTGCTTATCATGTTGGTAAGGTTTATTTTATGTAAATATTAATCTCATAAGTATAAAACGATCGGAAAAATCCGGGTCGTTACAACACGCCTCCCATTATACAACAGTTTGGCAGCACGCTCATCAAGCATTCCACCCCCACACAGCAACACGCCAACACGCCCCTTAGGGTTAAAAATGGTCTAATAACTTTAATTTGAATTTCAAATTTCCACCACCATAATCCACCACCTAACCACCGCATTCCACCATCCAACTCACTTCAATTCCTAATCTGCTTTCTGATCATCCTCCTCTACGACCTTCCAAACCACCACCTCCTCCGGCCAATCCTCTGGCCGACGATGTGGTAATCCAAATGTCGAAGCCAAATGGCTTTTCATCTACAAAGTCGAGTGATAGTCGATTAATCTCGTTTCTGATATTCAATTTTCCGGATTCTTGGTCTCGTGATGATTGCCGGAGAGTCTTCGAGAATTACGGGACTCTCAAAGACGTGTATTTTGCTCGGAAAAAATTGTCGAGCGGCCAACGCTTCGGGTATGTCCGCTTTGATGGCATATCTGATATCGATTCCTTCGCTAAAGTTTTAAACACCATACAAGTTAATGGGAGGTGGATTCGGGCTTACAAAGCCTTGGAGAGGAATGTAGCTAAACGGGTATCGAGTGAGGATCGAGAGTTCAATCTGAATGTCGATGGTAACGAAGATTTTCCACCTGCTCCTTGGAGCCGTCGTTCGTCAAACCCTTCAAGATGGGAAGGTAAAAGCTTTGCAGCATCTCTTGCAGGGTCAAACCTAAAGTCCAAAGAGTCTCAGCTTCCTTTATCTAATCATATCGAGATAAAAGTCGGGGGTAAATGGATCGAATTTGATCTTCCTGATTCGGTAAGCAATCATAATCTCGTATTTAGCTTTAACAAAGATCGAATTTCTTGGTCTCTGGTCGAAGTAAATAAGATCCCGGTTGTTGATGATGGCGGAGATATTTTGAAGAAATCCCATGACATCTCCAGTAGTCTATCATCCCAATCGGAGCCTGCCAAAGAATCTAGAGTGGGGGATATGGACTCGTCGAGTGTAGATGATGCAGATGATTTTGAAGATGGTGAGTTTATCCCGGCTCCGTCCGATGATTCTCCAGCTGCGGTCTCCACACCGAAAACTATGTCAGATGATGCTCCGATGTCGGGAGAAGCTCAAGGGCCGAGGTTTTTTGATGAGTTTTCCAATAAAGCGAGTGTAATTTCTGAGGTTGTAGATGATGGTACCGAAAAGGAGGTGCGTGATGAAGGTGATAGTCTCAAAAAGGACATGTATGTAGAGGAAACCAAAGTGTCTCATGGCTCTGTTCCACATGCGCCCCACTCATGTTCCAAGGTGGAAGGTATTTTGTTAAAAGATAATGATGTTATTTTAGAAAATTGCACGCATGACACTTCATCTAATGTTAATTTCAATTTTGAAAATGGGGAACATGATCATGCCTGTGGGCCATATTTCACCACTAGGCCAAATATAGAATCTCAATATATTTCAACTAGTGGGCCTGTTGAAGATAATGATGGTAATTTTAAAAATGGCATGCGTAACACTTCATGCAATGTAATTTTGAATTCTAAAAATGAAGAACCTGATAACGAGCAGGGCGTTAGCCCGTCCGTCGTAGATACGATGATTGAGGAAGACGGAAGGTCCCCGTGTGTGGTCTCAGTCGAAGATCCCACATGTTTTGAAGGCGATAATAATTTCAGAGATGAAGAGGATATCTCCAATATTGATTCAACTGTGTTTGAAGAAACTTTGAAAAAATCAATTGGTTTTGACAGTGATGAAGGTGTGAATAATGGAACATGTGATGAAGGTAACAATGAAAAAGCTGTTGATGGATCGAGTATTTTTGAACGAGTGGATGATGCAGACGATGTTGAAGATGGTGAGGTGATCTCTAGCTCAACATCTACCACGGTTGCTCGTTTTCGTGTTAAAGAGAGAAAAATTCATCCATTGATTAAAAGTCATTTCATTAAACATGTTTGGGGAAGGAGAAATATGAAGCGTAACCGACGTCGGGATAATTTTCGTTGGCATGAAAGATATTTTATCGAGAATGTGATGAAAGATTCGGAAGAGGACGATGATGAAGTTGTTTGTTGCTCATGTTGCTCCTCCTGCGAGTCCTCGGATTTGGAAACCTAGATTCTATATCTAGTCGCGGGGTGTTTTTTAGTGTTTTCGTGTTAGTGTGTTTCCTGTAGTGTTTCGAGCTTTGTTTGTTTGTACGTTTAATCGTGCGTTTGTGTGTGGTCTCGTGTCTTGTCTAGCTTCTTGCTAGTTTGTTTCGTGTATTCTTTTATATATATATAAATCTTACTTGCCTTTCCAAAAAAAAAAAAAAAAAAATGGTCTAATAAAAAATAATAATAAAACAATAAATATTATTACTCTAATAATAGAACTCCGTAATAATTATTAGTACTCGATATTGTATAATTTTTTTTTACTCCATATATAAAATGATACTCCGTAATTAGAACATTTAAGGAGTTGTTGATTTTTTATATTTCCTAGACTGAAATTGTAACTCAAAACTACATTCCGAAACAACTGAAACTACAAATTTAGCAATGGCTTTTAGTATATAAGGGTTAATTACGGAGTACCTTCACTCATTTCCCCGAAATATCCATTTAAGTTTCAAGAAATGTATATCTATAAGTTTTTTTTTCAAATTTCCATAATATAAACAAAAAATGCCACTTACGCAAACCGGAGTTTTAAACTCCGGTTTAGGATGACATGGACACAAACCGAACTTTCAAACACCGGTTTGGAATGACAAGTGGCAAACTGGAGTTTCAAACTCCGGTTTTACTAGTTTTGTAAAAAAAAAAAAAAAAAAATCAAATTTCCTAGTTTTGCAAACACCTTTCAAAAAACTACCATTTCAAAAATAAAAATTCGTATGACCCCACTACTTTATAGTTTATAGTATGAATGTCTACAAACATCACAAATACATATGAAAACTGCCTCAAACCAATAGTAATATACACAAAAACATGTAAATCAGTCAATAATACGTCAAAACGGATTGAAAAACACACACAAACAAAAGGTTTAAACAAATTCAATTTGGCAAGCTTTTGAAACATGGTGGATGTTCAACCACTGCTCGCGCCTCCCATGATCATCTTCACTGATTGTCAATTTCTTCAAAATATTCGCATGTTTCAGTAGATAGCTTAATACGGAAAACTCTTGCAATGTTGAATTAGGAACTATATAAATTTTCTTTAACTTAAAACGTAGACAAGCAGGTGCCTCCCTATTTTGTGGGTTCCAATCTAATAGAAGCCCCTAACTATGAACAAACAAATAGTCGAATATTAATAATAATTTGATGCAAAAAAGCAGTGTTCACGTGTGTGTTTTGAGAATTATTATACGAGATTCTAAGATTAGATTAATTAATACAATTAAAGCAAAACTACAAGTCATGTATTTGATGATGAAACCAAAGAAGCAGTGCTTCAATGGTACCCACACCCAAATATTCTTGGGGACCCACCATGTGGAAGTTTGCCACATACAGACGCAGGTTCGATCCCTCCGGGGGTCAGTCTGTCACATGGTTGGGGATCCAGGATAGGGGAGTTGCCCGGAGCTATTCCTTGTGGGGTGAACAATGGCTGGTGCCAAAGGCACACGGGATCAGGGTGTTCCCGCCAGTTTACACCTTTTGCCACACATGTATTTGATGATGAAAATCATAACGTCACTTTTTTCTACCCCAAAGGGGTGGTTGAGTGGTTGGGAATCTCCAAAGAAGACCCAAGTTCAATCTCCACCAACCTCAATTTGGGGCCTTGCCTTTAAAAAAAAAAAAATTAAATAAAAATAACGTCACTTTTCTTCTTTTTGTGGTTGTTAAAATTTATGAATATCCTCAAGGTAATTAGGCATAAACTTACATTAGGAAAGGAAAGATACTCAAGATTGGGCATAATGCTTAACAAAGCCAGCAACGGATTCCAGTCCCAACTAATTACAAGTTTAACCAAGATAGGGAACATGGGCAGATTTAAACGCTGAATGTCACGAAGATTCTGCATAACATAAAAGTACAATATAATTTAAAATTATAATAATCGACTGAAAATCTTAATTAGATTGGAGTTTTGATAAATGATGATATTACTGTTGAACATACCCATAAAGATTCACAAGTCAATGTCAGTATTTTGGTGGATGAGACGCATCTCAAGAGTTGAATAACATTGCCAGACCAGCTAATGCTTATGTGAGCTTCAACAAGAGATGCATGATTCAACAAAGTGTACTTAATTTCTGATAAAACAAGACATAAAGTGAAGGTATTCAAGTTTAGGAGCATCAATCATAACTCACCATCCTTTTTAAACTCACTTCTGTTGATCGTTAATCTCCTAATTGATGGCGAAGAGAGCTTAACCATAAGCAAATTTCGAGTTAACCATATATTCTGGGTATCCAGACACAACTCTTCAAAAACGGGACATCGAGAAAGCAAATTTGTTAGTGAGTTTGTATCGAAAAATGCAATACAATGAAGATTCAATTTCTTCAAACATGGAAAAGTTATCTCAACTTCAGGTTTACCTAACACACCAGGGCCTTTAAGCGTATTAGTTCTAAACAAATCCCAAAAATAGTAGGATCAACTGAACTATGAAACCTAAACTCAAGTTCTCGACTTTACACTGACTAACACTACGAAGCCAAATATTAACACGATAAGCAGCGCTGCCATAATATAAGCATTTAATGAAAAACTTTTGGATGGTCAGCTTTGGGGAGTCTGCTTCATGGAGTCTGCTATTACACAGTGTAATTCGTATATGTCTCTTTTGTCAGAAATAAAGTCAAAGAAGAAATTGAATATAGCTAGCTACATTAGAGATAAGCCTCAACGGCTCCTTACCATATTTAACCAACTAGCCGTTGGTGTTTTCTTATATAAATAGGAGACCTATCAAATGTATTATGTACCAATTCAGTCTTTAATAAAAAAAATAGTATTCAATTTTCAATTGCAATATGGTATCAGAGCTAAGGGTGCAGATCAAGGGATCAATACACTTGGTTTTAAGCTTTAATCTTTTTTTTCCAAACTGAGTTACCATGTCGAGTGACGGTAGCTCAGTCAATAGCTTCAATATCCAACCAAACTCGATTAAACAATACAATGAAACTTACTGTTATGAAAAACCCTTCACCACCGCAACTCATAGCCACCGGAACCCAACACCAGTAGTTAAGGTAGAAGCTTCAAAATCTTTCAGAGGAGATTCGATGAAATCAGATGAAGAATACCTTGGAACGGTTGGGACGACGGAGGTAGAGGCAAAAGTGGCGACGATTACGGCAATCGGCGTCAATCAGAGGTCTACCTGCGACGGCGACGCAAGAAAAACAACCAGAGGTAAAGGGTTGAGGTATAATACCTTAAACCCTAATTCTTTTCATACTTCTTCCTTTCAGTTGCATCAATTGCATAGATCACATAAATCATATAGATTATGCATAACTGGGAAAAAGGGGAAGTGGGTGAAATCGAACAATTGTTCTTCTTTCAAATCGTATCAAACGATCGAAGGATTAAAGGGAAAACACTCAAAAACGCATACGCTTGAATTGCCTGGAAATAGTGAAAACCCAAATTTCTCACATATTGTTGATAAAAAGGCGGATGTTAAAAATAAATATGATGTGCTGCATAATCTTGACGTGAGTTCTAACCAAATATCACCAATTGACCACAACTTTAGTGTTAAACCCCTGAATAACAACTTATTACAAAATGATCCTTCAATTAATACAACTCTTACAAAAGAAACCTATATCAATCAAGAGTTTGAAAATGATACCTTGACTGATCAGAAAATTCAAAACAGTCCCTCTCCATCAAATCTTCTAAATAAAACAATTAAAAATTATTTTGTAGAAAATAATGGTAATGTTTCATACGCTAACGCCGTTTCAAATAAAACAAAAAATAACGAGTGGATTTTTGATTGTGGTGCTACTGACACCATGACTTATGAAAAATCAGATATTTGTTTTGAATCAAAACCTCGGATAAATCAAATTCAAACTGCTAATGGAGGAGTTGTTCAAGTAAAAGGGGTGGAACAATTGAAATTACACCGACCGTAAAATTATCTAACTGTCTGTATATTCCAACTCTGTCTCATAAACTGTTATCCGTTAGCCACGTTACGAAAGAACTAAATTGTTCTGTTCTATTACACCCTACTTTTTGTATATTACAAGATATTAGAACAGGGGTGATAATTGGGCGTGGCACCGAACGAGGTGGGTTATACTATGTGGACGAAGTAACCCAACAAGGTACCGTGATGCTTGCACACGGAACACCTAACAGGGAGGCTTGGTTATGGCATAGAAGGTTAGGTCACCCTTCCGCAAATTATTTAAATCTTCTTTTTCCAAAATTATTTCCACCAAATTCCGTTTTAACTTGCGAGACTTGTATTTTGGCAAAAAGCCATAAAAGTACTTTTAAACCTAGTAAAATCAGGAAAAATATTCCTTTTTCATTAATTCACTCGGATGTGTGGGGTCCAGCTCCAAATAACGGGGGGAAAAATCTTCGATATTTCTTACTTTTTATTGATGATTGCACGAGAATGACATATACTTATTTTTTAACAAATAAATCAGAAGTGTTTGATAAATTCTCTATGTTTTATACTATGATTCAAACTCAATTTAAAAGAAACATACAAGTTTTAAGATCAGACAATGGAGGAGAATTTGTAAACACCTCTATGAAACAATTTTGTCAAGAAAAAGGAATTATTCACCAAACTCCGTGTGCTCATACTCCTGAACAGAATGGAGTAGCCGAGAGAAAAAATCGTATTATTTTAGAAATAACTCGGGCTCTA
Organism: Rutidosis leptorrhynchoides; assembly: GCF_046630445.1. Lineage (NCBI taxonomy): Eukaryota > Viridiplantae > Streptophyta > Magnoliopsida > Asterales > Asteraceae > Rutidosis > Rutidosis leptorrhynchoides. The sequence continues at coordinate 504,049,447 of NC_092335.1, forward strand.
CTAATAGAATCAAATGTTCCGAGAAATTTTTGGCCAGAAGCTCTGGCCACATCAACTTATCTTATAAACCGACTTCCGACCAAATTTCTTGATCTTCAAACTCCACTTCAAGCACTTTCCAAATTTCATGAACTCCCGTCTAATCTTATTATCAAACCTAGAATATTTGGGTGTTCTGTCTTTGTTCACATACCCAAACAAGAACGAACCAAACTTGATCCATGTGCTGAAAAATGTGTTTTTGTTGGGTATGGGGTGAACCAAAAAGGATATAGATGTTATAGTCCGAAAAGACATCACATATTCACTACAATGAATTGTGACTTTTTAGAAACTGAATATTTTTATAGCCCCCAACACACAAGTGAGGGGGAGACTGAAACTAATGACATTGTGAGTTGGTTGGAAAGGATTCCCTCATCAGAAGAAGTGAATCACATTACAAAAATATCGCAAGATACCGTAATCGAAAAAGAGCAAGAAAATCCAGCACAAGACGAACCAGAATGTTCAAGTCAAACTGGATCAACTCAACAAATTCCCGACGAACCACAAAGTTCAAGTCACGAATCAGCTCAACAAGATTTTCCAGGCGATACACAAAGTTCAAGTCAGGAAACAACTCAACAAGGTACACCAGAAGAACGTCAAAGTCAGGATTCAACTCAACAAGAAGAACAAAATTCAAGTCAAGCTCAAGAAAGTCAAAATAATTCAACCGAAGGGTACATCTTACCACCAAGAGCGAACAGAGGAGTTCCACCAAAACGATATGATCCCGAAAAAGAAGCTCTCAGATCAAGATATTCGATGGCGAATATTGCCAAAGGAAATTTATCAGAAGAAGCAAAGAAATTCAATTCTGCGATATACTCTGAAGAAATATCAACTTCCATAGAACAAGCCTTAAAGTCAAAGAACTGGAGAAAGGCAATGGAAGTTGAAATAGAAGCCTTGAAGACAAGTGATACATGGGAAAAATGTATTCTTCCCCGAGAGAAGAAGCCAGTAGGATGTCGTTGGGTGTTTACAATAAAACACAAACCAGATGGCACAATTGAAAGATATAAAGCCCGACTAGTTGCCAAGGGATATACTCAGACATATGGGATAGACTATTCCGAGACTTTCTCACCGGTCGCTAAAATTGACACCATTAGAGTACTCTTCTCTGTTGCTGCAAATAAAGGATGGCCTCTTCATCAATTTGATGTAAAGAATGCTTTTCTACATGGTGAGCTCAAGGAAGAGGTCTATATGGAAGCTCCACCAGGTTTTGCAGGAAACTTCAAGAACAGGGAAGTTTGTCGCCTTAAAAAATCTTTATATGGGTTAAAGCTGAAATGTCCCGTTCTTATTGATTAAAAACGTTCCATATTAATTGATTTCGTTGCGAGGTTTTGACCTCTATATGAGACGTTTTTCAAAGACTGCATTCATTTTAAAACAAACCATAACCTTTATTTCATCAATAAAGGTTTAAAAAGCTTTACGTAGATTATCAAATAATGATAATCTAAAATATTCTGTTCACACACGACCATTACATAATGGTTTACAATACAAATATGTTACAACAAAATAAGTTTCTTGAATGCAGTTTTTACACAATATCATACAAGTATGGACTCCAAATCTCGTCCTTATTTAAGTATGCGACAGTGGAAGCTCTTAATAATCACCTGAGAATAAACATGCTTAAAACGTCAACAAAAATGTTGGTGAGTTATAGGTTTAACCTATATATATCAAATCATAATAATAGACCACAAGATTTCATATTTCAATACACATCCCATACATAGAGATAAAAATCATTCATATGGTGAACACCTGGTAACCGACATTAACAAGATGCATATATAAGAATATCCCCATCATTCCGGGACACCCTTCGGATATGATATAAATTTCGAAGTACTAAAGCATCCGGTACTTTGGATGGGGTTTGTTAGGCCCAATAGATCTATCTTTAGGATTCGCGTCAATTAGGGTGTCTGTTCCCTAATTCTTAGATTACCAGACTTAATAAAAAGGGGCATATTCGATTTCGATAATTCAACCATAGAATGTAGTTTCATGTACTTGTGTATATTTTGTAAATCATTTATAAAACCTGCATGTATTCTCATCCCAAAAATATTAGATTTTAAAAGTGGGACTATAACTCACTTTCACAGATTTTTACTTCGTCGGGAAGTAAGACTTGGCCACTGGTTGATTCACGAACCTATAACAATATATACATATATATATCAAAGTATGTTCAAAATATATTTACAACACTTTTAATATATTTTGATGTTTTAAGTTTATTAAGTCAGCTGTCCTCGTTAGTAACCTACAACTAGTTGTCCACAGTTAGATGTACAGAAATAAATCGATAAATATTATCTTGAATAAATCCACGACCCAGTGTATACGTATCTCAGTATTGATCACAACTCAAACTATATATATTTTGGAATCAACCTCAACCCTGTATAGCTAACTCCAACATTCACATATAGAGTGTCTATGGTTGTTCCGAAATATATATAGATGTGTCGACATGATAGGTCGAAACATTGTATACGTGTCTATGGTATCTCAAGATTACATAATATACAATACAAGTTGATTAAGTTATGGTTGGAATAGATTTGTTACCAATTTTCACGTAGCTAAAATGAGAAAAATTATCCAATCTTGTTTTACCCATAACTTCTTCATTTTAAATCCGTTTTGAGTGAATCAAATTGCTATGGTTTCATATTGAACTCTATTTTATGAATCTAAACAGAAAAAGTATAGGTTTATAGTCAGAAAAATAAGTTACAAGTCGTTTTTGTAAAGGTAGTCATTTCAGTCGAAAGAACGACGTCTAGATGACCATTTTAGAAAACATACTTCCACTTTGAGTTTAACCATAATTTTTGGATATAGTTTCATGTTCATAATAACAATCATTTTCTTAGAATAACAACTTTTAAATCGAAGTTTATCATAGTTTTTAATTAACTAACCCAAAACAGCCCGCGGTGTTACTACGACGGCGTAAATCTGGTTTTACGGTGTTTTTCGTGTTTTCAGGTTTTAAATCATTAAGTTAGCATATCATATAGATATAGAACATGTGTTTAGTTGATTTTAAAAGTCAAGTTAGAAGGATTAACTTTTGTTTGCGAACAAGTTTAGAATTAACTAAACTATGTTCTAGTGATTACAAGTTTAAACCTTCGAAAGATAGCTTTATATGTATGAATCGAATGATGTTATGAACATCATTACTACTTTAAGTTCCTTGGATAAACCTACTGGAAAAGATAAAATGGATCTAGCTTCAACGGATCCTTGGATGGCTCGAAGTTCTTGAAGCAGAATCATGACACGAAAACAAGTTCAAGTAAGATCATCACTTGAAATAAGATTGTTATAGTTATAGAAATTGAACCAAAGTTTGAATATGATTATTACCTTGTATTAGAATGATAACCGACTGTAAGAAACAAAGATTTCTTGAGGTTGGATGATCACCTTACAAGATTGGAAGTGAGCTAGCAAACTTGAAAGTATTCTTGATTTTATGTAACTAGAACTTGTAGAATTTATGAAGAACACTTAGAACTTGAAGATAGAACTTGAGAGAGATCAATTAGATGAAGAAAATTGAAGAATGAAAGTGTTTTTAGGTGTTTTTGGTCGTTGGTGTATGGATTAGATATAAAGGATATGTAATTTTATTTTCATGTAAATAAGTCATGAATGATTACTCATATTTTTGTAATTTTATGAGATATTTCATGCTAGTTGCCAAATGATGGTTCCCACATGTGTTAGGTGACTCACATGGGCTGCTAAGAGCTGATCATTGGAGTGTATATACCAATAGTACATACATCTAAAAGCTGTGTATTGTACGAGTACGAATACGGGTGCATACGAGTAGAATTGTTGATGAAACTGAACGAGGATGTAATTGTAAGCATTTTTGTTAAGTAGAAGTATTTTGATAAGTATATTGAAGTCTTTCAAAAGTGTATAAATACATATTAAAACACTGCATGTATATACATTTTAACTGAGTCGTTAAGTCATCGTTAGTCGTTACATGTAAGTGTTGTTTTGAAACCTTTAGGTTAACGATCTTGTTTAATGTTGTTAACCCAATGTTTATAATATCAAATGAGATTTTAAATTATTATATTATCATGATATTATCATGTATGAATATCTCTTAATATGATATATATACATTAAATGTCTTTACAACGATAATCGTTACATATATGTCTCGTTTAAAAATCATTAAGTTAGTAGTCTTGTTTTTACATATGTAGTTCATTGTTAATATACTTAATGATATATTTAATTATCATAGTATCATGTTAACTATATATATATATCCATATATATGTCATCATATACTTTTTACAAGTTTTAACGTTCGTGAATCACCGGTCAACTTGGGTGGTCAATTGTCTATATGAAACATATTTCAATTAATCAAGTCTTAACAAGTTTGATTGCTTAACATGTTGGAAACATTTAATCATGTAAATATCAATCTCAATTAATATACATAAACATGGAAAAGTTCTAGTCACTACAGTACCTACCCGTTAAATAAATTTCGTCCCGAAATTTTAAGCTGTTGAAGGTGTTGACGAATCTTCTGGAAATAGATGCGGGTATTTCTTCTTTATCTGATCTTCACGCTCCCAGGTGAACTCGGGTCCTCTACGAGCATTCCATCGAACCTTAACAATTGGTATCTTGTTTTGCTTAAGTCTTTTAACCTCACGATCCATTATTTCGACGGGTTCTTCGATGAATTGGAGTTTTTCGTTGATTTGGATTTCATCTAACGGAATAGTGAGATCTTCTTTAGCAAAACATTTCTTCAAATTCGAGACGTGGAAAGTGTTATGTACAGCTGCGAGTTGTTGAGGTAACTCAAGTCGGTAAGCTACTGGTCCGACACGATCAATAATCTTGAATGGTCCAATATACCTTGGATTTAATTTCCCTCGTTTACTAAATCGAACAACGCCTTTCCAAGGTGCAACTTTAAGCATGACCATCTCTCCAATTTCAAATTCTATATCTTTTCTTTTAATGTCACCGTAGCTCTTTTGTCGACTTTGGGCGGTTTTCAACCGTTGTTGAATTTGGATGATCTTCTCGGTAGTTTCTTGTATAATCTCCGGACCCGTAATCTATCTATCCCTCACTTCACTCCAACAAATCAGAGACCTGCACTTTCTACCATAAAGTGCTTCAAACGGCGCCATCTCAATGCTTGAATGGTAGCTGTTGTTGTAGGAAAATTCTGCTAACGGTAGATGTCGATCCCAACTGTTTTCGAAATCAATAACACATGCTCGTAGCATGTCGTCAAGCATTTGTATCGTCCTTTCGCTCTGCCCATCAGTTTGTGGATGATAGACAGTACTCATGTCTAGACGAGTTCCCAATGCTTGCTGTAATGTCTGCCAGAATCTTGAAATAAATCTGCCATCCCTATCAGAGATAATAGAGATTGGTATTCCATGTCTGGAGACGACTTCCTTCAAATACAGTCGTGCTAACTTCTCCATCTTGTCATCTTCTCTTATTGGCAGGAAGTGTGTTGATTTGGTGAGACGATCAACTATTACCCAAATAGTATCAAAACCACTTGCAGTCCTTGGCAATTTAGTGATGAAATCCATGGTAATGTTTTCCCATTTCCATTCCGGGATTTCGGGTTGTTGAAGTAGACCTGATGGTTTCTGATGCTCAGCTTTGACCTTAGAACACGTCAAACATTCTCCTACGTATTTAGCAACATCGGCTTTCATACCCGGCCACCAAAAATGTTTCTTGAGATCCTTGTACATCTTCCCCGTTCCAGGATGTATTGAGTATCTGGTTTTATGAGCTTCTCTAAGTACCATTTCTCTCATATCTCCAAATTTTGGTACCCAAATCCTTTCAGCTCTATACCGGGTTCCGTCTTCCCGAATATTAAGATGCTTCTCCGATCCTTTGGGTATTTCATCCTTTAAATTTCCCTCTTTTAAAACTCCTTGTTGCGCCTCCTTTATTTGAGTAGTAAGGTTATTATGAATCATTATATTCATAGATTTTACTCGAATGGGTTCTCTGTCCTTCCTGCTCAAGGCATCGGCTATCACATTTGCCTTCCCCGGGTGGTAACGAATCTCAAAGTCGTAATCATTCAACAATTCAATCCACCTACGCTGCCTCATATTCAGTTGTTTCTGATTAAATATGTGTTGAAGACTTTTGTGGTCGGTATATATAATACTTTTGACCCCATATAAGTAGTGCCTCCAAGTCTTTAATGCAAAAACAACCGCGCCTAAATTCCAAATCATGCGTCGTATAATTTTGTTCGTGAATCTTCAATTATCTAGACGCATAAGCAATCACCTTCGCTCGTTGCATTAATACACAACCGAGACCTTGCTTTGATGCGTCGCAATAAATCACAAAATCATCATTCCCTTCAGGCAATGACAATATAGGTGCCGTAGTTAGCTTTTTCTTCAATAACTGAAACGCTTTCTCTTGTTCATCATTCCATTCAAATTTCTTCCCTTTATGCGTTAATGCAGTCAAGGGTTTTGCTATTCTGGAAAAGTCTTGGATGAACCTTCTGTAGTAACCAGCTAGTCCTAAAAACTGGCGTATGTGTTTCGAAGTTTTTGGGGTTTCCCACTTTTCAACAGTTTCTATCTTTGCCGGATCTACCTTAATACCTTCTTTGTTCACTATGTGACCGAGGAATTGAACTTCTTCTAACCATAATGCACACTTTGAAAACTTAGCGTACAATTCTTCCTTCCTCAATACTTCTAACACCTTTCTTAAATGTTCACCGTGTTCTTGGTCATTCTTTGAGTAAATAAGTATGTCATCAATGAAAAAAATGACAAACTTGTCAAGGTATGGTCCACACACTCGGTTCATAAGGTCCATGAACACAGCTGGTGCATTAGTTAAACCAAACAGCATGACCATAAACTCGTAATGACCGTAACGTGTTCTGAAAGCAGTCTTTGGAATATCATCTTCTTTCACCCGCATTTGATGATACCAGGAAAGTAAGTCAATCTTTGAATAAACAGACGAGCCTTGTAGTTGATCGAATAAGTCGTCAATTCTCGGTAGTGGGTAGCAGTTCTTGATGGTAAGTTTGTTCAACTCTCGGTAGTCGATACACAACCTGAATGTACCATCTTTCTTCTTGACAAACAAAACAGGAGCTCCCCACGGTGATGTGCTTGGTCGAATGAAACCACGCTCTAAAAGTTCTTGTAATTGGCTTTGCAGTTCTTTCATCTCGCTGGGTGCGAGTCTGTAAGGAGCACGAGCTATTGGTGCAGCTCCTGGTACAAGATCTATTTGAAATTCAACGGATCGATGTGGGGGTAATCCCGGTAATTCTTTCGGAAATACATCGGGAAATTCTTTTGCAATGGGAACATCATTGATGTTCTTTTCTTCAGTTTGTACTTTCTCGACATGTGCTAGAACAGCATAGCAACCTTTTCTTATTAGTTTTTGTGCCTTCAAATTACTAATAAGATGTAGCTTCGTGTTGCCCTTTTCTCCGTACACCATTAAGGGTTTTCCTTTTTCTCGTATAATGCGAATTGCATTTTTGTAACAAACGATCTCTGCTTTCACTTCTTTTAACCAGTCCATACCGATTATCACATCAAAACTCCCTGATGTGCGAGAAGTGTCGTATAAATTGTCGTATAAAATAATATGGAAAAATACCGATTAAAGATTTCTACACACTAACGGGCAGTGTACCCGATCGTGTAGTAGTATAGTAACTGGTTTAGTTCCGTGTATCGTTCCAAGGACAGTTGTATTAGCCAAACTAGAATTAGAAACTATATTATGATTAACTAAGTAAATGAAACTTAAAGGTACAAGTTTTATGTTTTGGTGGCCATTTAACGATTTAGCCAAATCAGAGAAGGTTAAATGTAAAAACAATATTTTTGGTCTTTTAAATTTATAAGATGAAAATAAATGCAAAGAAAGCAAGTAAGATAGTTTTGATTTAAATCAAAGAGATGAAATGTTCATCTAGATATTTTACCCTCGGTATTGGATGTAAGTTTTGATATTAAGGTCTGATTGAATAATTATGTGTGTAAGTTATCTAATAGGTTCACTAAGAGTTCTCTTGAATAAACACGCAAACACAATCACAAGATCAAGGGTTCCCTTTTCACTATGGTTCTTGTATTTGTAATCAAATAACTATTATAAGCATGCTAATCACCTAAATCGACCCGCCAAGAGTTCTCTTTAGCGAGTACTCAAACTAGAATTACTAAGTGAGGGTTCCCTATTACTTAGACCTTTTCGTTTGTGACTAGTTGATTAGCTAGATCAAAGACTTGAATAACAATTGTCTTTGCGTTCGCTCTATACAATTCATTCCTATTTTGTTTAACCATTTTAATCTAGTTTACCCCCTTGGTCCGGTTTAGTAAACAATCAATCTAAGACAAGTTGATTGTAAATCAATATGATACATCAACAAGAGTTCTCTTTATCAACAACATATCAATTAACTAGATACAAATGATTTTAACAGCAATAAGCATGGTTCTTAATTCAAGCTTTAATCTATCACACATAATACATTCAATCAATAAGATTACATCCAATACCTTGGTTATTAATCTAGACAAACATTATAGAAACTAGCCAACAATCATGGTAACAGACAACATAACAATTAGATTAACAACTGAAATCATTGTTTTAGAACAAGGAATAACCTACAAGAACAAGGAGTTCTTGGATGATGAAGGTTTTGATCTTTGATGTCTTGATGTTGAGCCTCTTCCAAGAGCTTGGAGTTCTCCAATTTTGCTCCTAAAAATTGTCTCTGTACTCTCTGGTTCGTAAGTTATGAAACAGTCCCTCAAAACAGTAGTTTTAAAGTGGAGAAAGTAGGTAAAAAGCACAAAAGTCGGCTGAAACCTACTACGGGACGGCATCCAAAAAGGCTGGACGGCGTCCCGTCCTTAAGAGCTAGACGGCGTCTTCAAATCCAGGACGGCGTCCTGTTTCAAGAGGCTGGACGGCGTCCTATAACCCCAGACGGCGTCCAGATATGCTGAAATCCACTGTTTCGCTTTCTTTTCAATCCTCTTTTATTTGGACGAAGCCTAACACCTTGGAAGCTTTGTTTTACCATTTTAGAGCACTAAATAGACCTTAAGTTGTATCGGGATCAACCAATGTCATAAATCATCAAAACTCTTTGTAAATCACTCTTCCGATACAAATTTGCGCATCTTGAATTATCACTTGTAGAAACGCCTTCATTATCCTCGATTCTAGAGCATTTTACACGATATTGCGATAGATATATATGATGTTATTGAGCAATATCAAAACACCCCACACTTAAACCTTGCTTGTCCTCAAGCAATTCTTTCTTTACAAAGTAGAACAATATCAAACATAATCACACAATATAGATTACAAACATTACATAAATCACTCGAAGCACACGAAACACACACGTTGATATGAAACACAACTCACGCTATATACATAATGGAAACACACGCTTTAAGTATAGCACACTTTTATTGAAATCACACGCACGCTATATACACAATGGAAACACACACACACATTTTTGGGAGATTAGAGCCAAGTATCCGAAAAATTTGACCCTAGGGAAATCAGGATCTTATGAAAACGTTTTATGGTTTTGAAAATATCATGCTAGTTTTTAATACTATGCACGTTTTCCGATTTTGATCGGATTTTCTGAATTTTTAAAAATGAGTGCGGGTTTTTCACTATTGGTCAAGCCAATCTCTCCCACGGTACCTAACATTACGAGATGTCGGTAGAAAATAATGTGCTTTAGGAGGATACACATTACGTCCGGACATCATTGACAATTATGAGGTAATCATTTAATCCGTTAAATCAATCATGAAGATTGAGGTTTATCAGTCTTAAAAGCTGATATTTTACCTTTCTGGAGGTTATCCTTCCGGGGATTTGATAAATCTCTAACATTTTGTGTATACATGGTGCCCCCCCGTTTTACTAGTTAATCTCCCTCATTGAGATAAACTTTGACTACCAGTTTCCCTGTTTGACGTTGAGGCCTGGTAGATTTCCAGTTGATGTCAGTAATGACTTTTCAAGAGTTTTTGTCACCCTACAACTGGTCTGGACTACATCTTCTGAATTGAATCAGTAAGTGTGTCATTCGGAAGACTTTACTTCCTTGAGGATGGAAAAGATACATCCTATTGGTCATATCAAGTGGTCGGACGCGACATTGTCCTTGTTAGGAGAAACAATGAGGACCGTCCTTAGGGTTTTCGATCTGGCGCGAGATCCGGTTTCCGACCACGCTATACAATCACCGCTCTCTCACGGTTTACACTCGTTTTGGTACAAGTGACCTACAAGTTAGCTTACTAAACTAGTAGGATTTTCATTCAAATAATTGAATGATAGTGCAACTTCAAAGACTATTAATAATTTAAAATGTAAACCAACATTTATTTTCTAGATTTTAAGATCATAATGCGTATAACATGGTTTTTGGACTTTTAATCGTTTTTAAGGCTACTTGAAAATTTTAAAATTTTTATAATAAACTCCTTAATTTTAGTGAAACGAGTTCCTGATAAATTTCTATTCCTCACCCCACACTTGAGATCATGCAAGGCCCTCATTGCATGAAATCAGAAAAAGGATTAAATTTAGAGGGTAAAGCGATAGGGTGATTGTAGAAATTTTCAATTTTTAACCTGCAAATCGTGGAACATGTAGACGGATGCCGCTGAACTTACTGCCAGCATAAGAGCATCGTCCATTCCGCGATTATCATCATACACACATCATAATATCAAATGTCGCTGAACTTAATGCCAGTCTTTGAAGTTCAATCACGCTGCACAAATTAACAAACCACACAATTTATAATAAAAAGAACGGTGTTTTTACAACCACAACCGTTCATAAATCCACACAATTAGCCAGTTATTACAAACCAAATATTGTCTAAAATCACACCACACAAATTAAATTGTCTCAAAACAAAGTACAAAATGATCAAAGACACGCAGGCCTAGTTATCATACGGCCAAAAATAATTACCCGAACCATCTCTGTACGGGCGTCCCTGTGGATATTCCCGCTCAAATCTGTTCCGAGCATCCCGCAACGCAGCGGTAGAGTTATAAATCGGATGAGGGGGAGGTGGATGTTCAGGATCCGTGTAGTATTGGGGTGTCAGACGTGTCGTTCCATAGTACTGCTCGGGGTTGGAATAAAACAACTCTGAGTTATGGTTATTCCAATCAATACCATAACTGTTCCATCCCGTATTGTATACTTGAGCAATCTGGCATTGCTCCATTCGTTGCTGACTATCCCACATTTGGTTGTTATGCGTCCTTTGTTCGTTCGGGCTCAACCTCATGTTATTAACACTACCAACCAAACTGTCCCAACTTGATTGGGACGGATGCCACGGAACCTGATCACCAATGTTAGTCTGTGCCTCCATTTCCGCCTCTTCTTCCTGCTGCTGCTCTTGCTGCACGCCACTTGCGCCACCTGCCTCAAAAGGTACCAAATGCCCATTTCTATCTTTCATAAGAATTTCAGCATTAATATAAGAAACCTTTTTTAATGGTTTCATGACGTTCGTACACTCCTGTAATCTGCTGAAATCTATGTTAAAATGTCAAGCAATTCGGGTGATGTTGTGGCCTCCCAGAAGTGGCTTCTGTTGCCGTGTCTCAGTAGCAATGGCCAGGAAATAATTACCGATCAACCCAGGAATGTCGGTATAGCAACCCTGCTTTATTTGTTCCATAATCCATAAATCTAACATTTTCACTTTCTCGTGACCCTCAACCCTAGCATTAAAAGTGCATGCGATAAGTCTATGAAGCAGTTTATCATCCCGGGCTGCGATTTTGTTGTACCTGTGCCTGCTTGATCTAAACTGTGCAGCCGCATTCGGCCTACAAATCCTTCGCCAATAAGAAACATCACTAAATTCATGCCGGCCAACATAATCGGAGGCCCGCAAGTATTCACCTAACTGGGTATCGGTGAGTTCCTCAAAAATACCCAAAACTCGGCATAGCTCAAAACTACTTATACCCCTGTACTCACCCCCTAAACGAAATCGAAGAAAGTCATTTGACAAATAATCGCTGACATTGTTAAACCGCACAGTTGAGTAGAATTCTTTAAGCAGCACCGGATAAATTGGTTCGTTGATGCTGAAAACTTGCTCCCAAGCGTGGGTGACTACTCTACCGTAGGGGATGGCGAGTAAGTTAGAAACATGGCGGCGCATACCCGCCTCTTCCAATGGGCCCCAGATAAAATACCAAGTGGCATTAATAGGCCTACGGTTGATCGTCTCAAATGTTTCTGTGTAGTCTTCGTCGTTTTGAACCTGTGTCATATCAACGTGTCAGCGTGGGATGGTATGTTGGAAAAATTTCTTAAGAAATATTTTCCAGCTTCTAAGTCCGCGAGACTCCAACACGAAATTACCCAATTCTGTCAAAAGCCAATGGAAACGTTGTACGAAGCATGGAATTGATTTTCCAAAATGCTAAGAGGTTGTCCAAACCACGGTTTGGATACCTTTCAAAAGGTCCAAATATTTTACAAGGGTTGTGATGTTGCAACCCGAATTTCCATTGATCAAGCGGCCGGTGGTTCGCTTATGGACAAAACCGAGCAAGAGGCTTATGAGATAATCGAGAAACTAGCTGATTATTCTCATGAGTGGCATCAAGAACGCCCAATTACTCGTAATGCTCAAGTCCAAAGCGCCGGTGCTTATGATGACTTAGGCTCCCTAAGAGTGAAAATAGACGGTGTTATCCGAAACATGGACAAAATCACCAAGGAAATCCATAGTATGAAAGTAGGTTGTGAATACTGTGGTGGTCTCCACTTAGGAAAAGATTGTGATGCCGGTTTAACCATGGCTCAAAAAGAAGAAGTGGCTTTCATAAGCCAAAGAAATAATAATCAATTTCAAGGAAGAGCCCAATTTAACCAGAACTTTAACAACCCCTACAACCCTCAAGGTCAAAATTCTAATTACTAACAAGGGTCAAGTAGTGGTTGACACAGGTTCAAAACGACGAAGACTACATAGAAACATTTGAGACGATAAACCGTAGGCCTATTAATGCCACTTGGTATTTTATCTGGGGCCCATTGGAAGAGGCGGTATGCACCGCCATGTTTCTAACTTACTCGCCATCCCCTACGGTAGAGTAGTCACCCACGCTTGGGAGCAAGTTTTCAGAATCAACGAACCAATTTATCCGGTGCTGCTTAAAGAATTCTACTCAACTGTGCGGTTTAACAATGTCAGCGATTATTTGTCAAATGACTTTATTCGATTTCGTTTAGGGGGTGAGTACAGGGGTATAAGTAGTTTTGAGCTATGCCGAGTTTTGGGTATTTTTGAGGAACTCACCGATACCCAGTTAGGTGAATACTTGCGGGCCTCCGATTATGTTGGCCGGCATGAATTTAGTGATGTTTCTTATTGGCGAAGGATTTGTAGGCCGAATGCGGCTGCACAGTTTAGATCAAGCAGGCACAGGTACAACGAAATCGCAGCCCGGGATGATAAACTGCTTCATAGACTTATAGCATGCACTTTTAATGCGAGGGTTGAGGGTCACGAGAAAGTGAAAACGTTGGATTTATGGATTATGGACCAAATAAAGTGGGGTTGCTATACCGACATTCCTGGGTTGATCGGTAATTATTTCCTGGCCATTGCTACCGAGACACGGCAACAGAAGCCACTTCTGGGAGGCCACTACATCACCCGAATTGCTCGACATTTTAACATAGATTTCAGCAGATTACAGGAGTGTACGAACGTCATGAAACCATTAAAAAAGGTTTCTTATATTAATGCTGAAATTCTTATGAAAGATAGAAATGGGCATTTGGTACCTTTTGAGGCAGGTGGCGCAGGTGGCGCAAGTGGCAGTGGCGTGCAGCAAGAACAGCAACAGGAAGAAGAGGCAGAAATGGAGGCACAGACTAACGTTGGTGATCAGGTTCCGTGGCATCCGTCCCAATCAAGTTGGGACAGTTTGGTTGGTAGTGTTAATAACATGAGGTTGAGCCCGAACGAACAAAGGACGCACAACAACCAAATGTGGGATAGTCAGCAACGAATGGAGCAACACCAGATTGCTCAAGTACACAATACGGGATGGAACAGTTATGGTATTGATTGGAATAACCATAACTCAGAGTTGTTTTATTCCAACCCCGAGCAGTACTATGGAACGACACGTCTGACACCCCAATACTACACGGATCCTGAACATCCACCTCCCCCTCATCCGATTTATAACTCTACCGCTGCGTTGCAGGATGCTCGGAACAGATTTGAGCGGGAATATCCACAGGGACTCCCGTACAGAGATGGTTCGGGTAATTATTTTTGGCCGTATGATAACTAGGCCTGCGTGTCTTTGATCATTTTATACTTTGTTTTGAGACAATTTAATTTGTGTGGTGTGATTTTAGACAATATTTGGTTTGTAATAACTGGCTAATTGTGTGGATTTATGAACGGTTGTGGTTGTAAAAACACCGTTCTTTTTATTATAAATTGTGTGGTTTGTTAATTTGTGCAGCGTGATTGAACTTCAAAGACAGGCATTAAGTTCAGCGACATTTGATATTATGATGTGTGTATGATGATAATCGCGGAATGGACGATGCTCTTATACTGGCAGTAAGTTCAGCGGCATCCGTCTACATGTTCCACGATTTGCGGGTTAAAAATTGAAAATTTCTACAATCACCCTATCGCTTTACCCTCTAAATTTAACCCTTTTTCTGATTTTATGCAATGAGGGCCTTGCATGATCTCAAGTGTGGGGTGGGGAATAGAAATTTATCGGGAACTCGTTTCACTAAAATTAAGGCGTTTATTATAAAAATTTTAAAATTTTCAAGTAGCCTTAAAAACGATTAAAAGTCCAAAAACCATGTTATACGCATTATGATCTTAAAATCTAGAAAATAAATGTTGGTTTACATTTTAAATTATTAATAGTCTTTGAAGTTGCACTATCATTCAATTATTTGAATGAAAATCCTACTAGTTTAGTAAGCTAACTTGTAGGTCACTTGTACCAAAACGAGTGTAAACCGTGAGAGAGCGGTGATTGTATAGCGTGGTCGGAAACCGGATCTCGCGCCAAATCGAAAACCCTAATGACGGTCCTCATTGTTTCTCCTAACAAGGACAATGTTGCGTCCGACCACTTGATATGACCAATAGGATGCATCTTTTCCATCCTCAAGGAAGTAAAGTCTTCCGAATGACACACTTACTGATTCAATTCAGAAGATGTAGTCCAGACCAGTTGTAGGGTGACAAAAACTCTTGAAAAGTCATTACTGACATCGACTGGAAATCTACCAGGTCTCAACGTCAAACAGGGAAACTGGTAGTCAAAGTTTATCTCAATGAGGGAGATTAACTAGTAAAACGGGGGGGCACCATGTATACACAAAATGTTAGTGATTTAACAGATCCCCGGAAGGATAACCTCCAGAAAGGTAAAATATCAACTTTTAAGACTGATAAACCTCAATCTTCATGATTGATTTAACGGATTAGATGATTACCTCATAATTGTCAATGATGTCCGGACGTAATGTGTATCCTCCTAAAGCACATTATTTTCTACCGACATCTCGTAATGTTAGGTACCGTGGGAGGGATTGGCTTGACCAATAGCAGGAAACCCGCACTCATTTTTAAAAATTCAGAAAATCCGATCAAAATCGAAAAACGTGCATAGTATTAAAAACTAGCATGATATTTTCAAAACCATAAAACGTTTTCATAAGATCCTGATTTCCCTAGGGTCAAATTTTTCAGATACTTGGCTCTAATCTCCCAAAAATGTGTGTGTGTGTGTTTCCATTGTGTATATAGCGTGCGTGTGATTTCAATAAAAGTGTGCTATACTTAAAGCGTGTGTTTCCATTGTGTATATAGCGTGAGTTGTGTTTCATATCAACGTGTGTGTTTCGTGTGCTTCGAGTGATTCATGTAATGTTTGTAATCTATATTGTGTGATTATGTTTGATATTGTTCTACTTTGTAAAGAAAGAATTGCTTGAGGACAAGCAAGGTTTAAGTGTGGGGTGTTTTGATATTGCTCAATAACATCATATATATCTATCGCAATATCGTGTAAAATGCTCTAGAATCGAGGATAATGAAGGCGTTTCTACAAGTGATAATCCAAGATGCGCAAATTTGTATCGGAAGAGTGATTTACAAAGAGTTTTGATGATTTATGACATTGGTTGATCCCGATACGACTTAAGGTCTATTTAGTGCTCTAAAATGGTAAAACAAAGCTTCCAAGGTGTTAGGCTTCGTCCAAATAAAATAGGATTGAAAAGAAAGCGAAACAGTGGATTTCAGCATATCTGGACGCCATCCGGGGTTATAGGACACCGTCCAGCCTCTTGAAACAGGACGCCGTCCTGGATTTGAAGACGCCGTCTAGCTCTTAAGGACGGGACACCGTCCAGCCTTTTTGGACGCCGTCCCGTAGTAGGTTTCAGCCAACTTTTGTGCTTTTTACCTACTTTCTCCACTTTAAAACTACTGTTTTGAGGGACTGTTTCATAACTTACGAACCAGAGAGTACAGAGACGATTTTTAGGAGCAAAATTGGAGAACTCCAAGCTCTTGGAAGAGGCTCAACATCAAGACATCAAAGATCAAAACCTTCATCATCCAAGAACTCCTTGTTCTTGTAGGTTATTCCTTGTTCAGTTGTTAATCTGATTGTTATGTTTTCTGTTACCATGATTGTTGGCTAGTTTCTATAATGTTTGTCTAGATTAATAACCAAGGTATTGGATGTAATCTTATTGATTGAATGTATTATGTGTGATAGATTAAAGCTTGAATTAAGAACCATGCTTATTGCTGTTAAAATCATTTGTATCTAGTTAATTGATATGTTGTTGATAAAGAGAACTCTTGTTGATGTATCATATTGATTTACAATCAACTTGTCTTAGATTGATTGTTTACTAAACCGGACCAAGGGGGTAAACTAGATTAAAATGGTTAAACAAAATAGGAATGAATTGTGTAGAGCGAACGCAAAGACAATTGTTATTCAAGTCTTTGATCTAGCTAATCAACTAGTCACAAACGAAAAGGTCTAAGTAATAGGGAACCCTCACTTAGTAATTCTAGTTTGAGTACTCGCTAAAGAGAACTCTTGGCGGGTCGATTTAGGTGATTAGCATGCTTATAATAGTTATTTGATTACAAATACAAGAACCATAGTGAAAAGGGAACCCTTGATCTTGTGATTGTGTTTGTGTGTTTATTCAAGAGAACTCTTAGTGAACCTATTAGATAACTTACACACATAATTATTCAATCAGGCCTTAATATCAAAACTTACATCCAATACCGAGGGTAAAATATCTAGATGAACATTTCATCTCTTTGATTTAAATCAAAACTATCTTACTTGCTTTCTTTGCATTTATTTTCATCTTATAAATTTAAAAGACCAAAAATATTGCTTTTACATTTAACCTTCTCTGATTTGGCTAAATCGTTAAATGGCCACCAAAATATAAAACTTGTACCTTTAAGTTTCATTTACTTAGTTAATCATAATATAGTTTCTAATTCTAGTTTGGCTAATACAACTATCCTTGGAACGATACACGGAACTAAACCAGTTACTATACTACTACACGATCGGGTACACTGCCCGTTAGTGTGTAGAAATCTTTAATCGGTATTTTTCCATATTATTTTATACGACAATTTATACGACACTTCTCGCACATCAAGTTTTTGGCGCCGCTGCCGGGGACAGTTTTGTGTCAAAATAGAATTATTAACTAATTTGTGATTAAGTAGTTTCTTAATTATTTTTAAATTATTAATAGTCTTTGATTTTAATTTTGTAGAATCGGTATGTTTAATAGTTTTTGTTAGTTGTGTGATTGACAGATTATAGGTTGCATATGCCACATACCCGAAATTCAGATTCTCCATTGCTTACACCACTTACAGAACCTGATAGAAAGCTTGGTAGAATTCCAAAAGAAGTACTTGAAATTTTTGAATCTTCATCAAAGCAAGAAACCTTTGATTCAGAATCAAGTACAACCAAGCCTCGATATTCAGACTTTGGTAAACCCGTTCAACCTCCAAATTTTGAAATGGAAGGAGAAAGACCGTTGGTACCGCGCCAATCAATGGCAGCAAGGATGAAAGCAACCCGGACCGGACAAGGTGGTGCTATTACTCCGCCTACTGGTGAGGTAACTTTTGAAATTAAAGGACCTATTCTTCAAATGATTAATAACAGGTGCCAATTTGGTGGTGGTCCAAATGAAGATGCAAACAAACATATTCGTCTCTTTCAAGAGATATGTTTTCTTTTCAAACTTAAACCAGAAACTGACCAGGCCATATTTTTAAGCCTTTTCCCATGGACACTTCATGGGGAAGCACGAAGTTGGTTAGATTTATTAGCCGAGGCTACGATAGAAACGTAGGATGGTATGTTGGAAAAATTTCTTAAGAAATATTTTCCAGCTTCTAAGTCCGCGAGACTCCAACACGAAATTACCCAATTCTGTCAAAAGCCAATGGAAACCTTGTACGAAGCATGGAATTGATTTTCCAAAATGCTAAGAGGTTGTCCAAACCATGGTTTGGATACCTTTCAAAAGGTCCAAATCTTTTACAAGGGTTGTGATGTTGCAACCCGAATTTCCATTGATCAAGCGGCCGGTGGTTCGCTTATGGACAAAACCGAGCAAGAGGCTTATGAGATAATCGAGAAACTAGCTGATTATTCTCATGAGTGGCATCAAGAACGCCCAATTACTCGTAATGCTCAAGTCCAAAGCGCCGGTGCTTATGATGACTTAGGCTCCCTAAGTGTGAAAATAGACGGTGTTGTCCGAAACATGGACAAAATCACCAAGGAAATCCATAGTATGAAAGTAGGTTGTGAATACTGTGGAGGTCTCCACTTAGGAAAAGATTGTGATGCCGGTTTAACCATGGCTCAAAAAGAAGAAGTGGCTTTCATAAGCCAAAGAAATAATAATCAATTTCAAGGAAGAGCCCAATTTAACCGGAACTTTAACAACCCCTACAACCCTTAAGGTCAAAATTCTAATTACCAACAAGGGTCAAGTAGTGGGTTCCAACAACAAACTCCAGGTTTTTATCAAAAACCCCAACAGGAAGAGAAAAAGTCAAATTTGGAGCGTATGTTGGAAAAGTTAATTGCATCACAAACTCAGCTTGTCACAAACATAAACCAAACCAACGAGAAAAACGAACATCAGTTTAGAAACCAACAAGCCTCAATTCAAAATTTGGAAAAACAAATGAGTGGGTTAGCTAATTTGCTGAGTGAGAGAAAACCAGGTAGTTTACCGGGCGATACCAATAAGAACCCTCGAAATGAGCACGCCAATGTTATCACCACACGTAGTGGTTTAGCATACGATGCTCCAAAAACGCCCAAAAATTCTGATTTCAGTGTTCCGTTGAACCAAAATGATGAACCGGTTAAGGAGCCCGAAAAAGTGGTTGAAAAGGAAGAACGGGAAAAACCCGTAGTGAAACCATATCAACCACCGCTCCCATACCCGAGAAAACAACAACAAGAAAGGCTCGAAGCCGAAAGGTTAAAATTTCTAGATATGTTTAAACAAATAAACATAAATATGCCTTTTATTGATGTGATCTCAGGTATGCCCAAGTATGCTAAGTTCTTAAAAGACTTACTTACTAACCGCAAGAAGATGGAAAGCGTTTCATCGGTCACTTTAAATGCTAGATGTTCAGCGCTGGTGTCCAATACACTTCCCGAAAAGCTTCAAGATCCGGGTAGTTTCACTATTCCATGTCTAATGGGTGACCTTGACTGTATGAGGGCATTAGCCGATTTGGGGGCTAGTATCAATTTAATGCCCTATTCGATTTACCTTAAATTAGCCCCTGGGGAACTCAAGACCACACGAATGGCTATTCAACTAGCTGATCGCTCTATAAAATTTCCTCGAGGAATAATAGAGAATTTATTGGTTAAGACCGGGAATCTGATTTTTCCGGCTGACTTTGTGGTTTTAGACATGGAAGTTGATGAAAGAATACCAATTATTTTGGGTAGGCCATTTTTAAATACTGCTAGATGTGTCATTGATGTTTATGACCATCAGTTAACCCTTAGAATTGGTGAAGCTAGTGCGACTTTTGCAATTGACAAGTCATTGAAATATCCTGAATCTTCAGATGATACTTGTTATTTTATGCAAAGCATAGATTCGCATTATGAGTTCTTGCAAGAATCTCCTGAATCGGACGAAACAGGTGTATACGATTTGGCAAGTGGAGATGACGAATTTACTGAAGAAGAAATGGATGTGATGGCCACCTTTTTGATGGCAAATGAGTATGAACCAACTGAGGAGGAAATAGAAAAACTGAGCAAGGATAGCGAGTACCGGAGTAGATCCTCAATTGAGGAACCTCCAATTTTGGAGCTTAAATCGCTCCCTGATCATCTTGAGTACGCTTTCCTTCAGGAAGATTCGAAGCTTCCGGTAATTATTTCCTCATTTCTTTCTAAACATGAAAAAGAACGTCTTGTTTCCTTGTTACAGGCCCACAAACCGGCCATTGCATGGAAAATCCATGATATAAAAAGAATTAGTCCTTCTTATTGCACGCACAAGATCTTAATGGAAGAAAATTCCAAACCCGTGGTGCAACGTCAAAGAAGGCTAAATCCTCATATGCAAGATGTTGTCAAGAAGGAAATCATTAAATTGCTAGATGCAGGTCTAATCTACCCAATCTCAGACAGTCCGTGGATAAGCCCGATTCATTGTGTTCCTAAAAAGGGTGGTATAACTGTTACCACAAATGATAAGGACGAGCTTATCACGACACGAACTGTTACGGGATGGCGAGTTTGTATAGATTATCGAAAGTTAAACGAAGCTACGAGAAAAGACCATTTTTCGCTACCATTTATTGATCAAATGTTAGAGAGACTAGCAGGAAATAGCTTTTATTGTTTCCTAGATGGTTTTTCGGGGTACTTTCAAATTCCCATCTCCCCCGAAGATCAAGAAAAGACTACCTTCACGTGTCCCTATGGCACCTTCTCATATCGCCGAATGCCCTTTGGTCTATGTAATGCTCCCGCGACATTCCAAAGGTGTATGATGGCCATTTTCCACGATATGATTGAGGATTGCATGGAAGTGTTCATGGACGATTTTTCAGTCTTCGGTGACACTTTCGATTCATGCCTTATAAATTTGGAGAAAATGCTAATCAGGTGTGAGAAGTCAAACTTAGTGCTAAATTGGGAGAAATGCCACTTTATGGTTAAAGAAGGCATTGTCTTAGGGCACAAAATCTCAAGTGTTGGTATTCAGGTGGATCCAGCAAAGGTTGACGTCATTGCCAACCTTCCACCTCCTTCAAACGTAAAGGGTGTGAGAAGTTTTCTTGGGCATGCCGGGTTTTACCGGCGATTTGTTAAGGATTTTTCAAAAATTGCAACGCCATTAAATAAACTTCTTGAAAAAGATGCACCCTTTGTTTTCACAAGTGAATGCACTAAGGCATTCAACATTTTAAAAGAAAAACTTGTCAACGCACCAATAATCATAGCTCCAAATTGGTCATTACCATTCGAGCTAATGTGCGATGCATCGGATTTTGCGGTTGGTTCAGTTTTGGGCCAACGGGTTGAGAAACGTTTTCAACCCATTTATTATGCGAGCAAGACTTTACAAGGAGCCCAATTAAACTACACAACAACCGAAAAAGACCTCCTTGCGATCGTCTTTTCCTTTGACAAATTCCGATCTTTTCTTGTCCTATCGAAGACAATTGTCTTCACAGATCATTCGGCATTGAAATACCTTTTCTGTAAGCCGGATGCAAAACCTCGATTGCTAAGATGGGTCTTGCTTTTGCAAGAATTTGATATCGAGATTAAGGACAAGAAAGGTGCTGAAAATCTCGCGGCGGACCATCTTTCAAGACTTGAAAATCCCAATCTTGAAGTACTCCATGAATCGAGTATTAAAGATGATTTTCCCGGTGAATACCTAATGAGAGTAGAGAAGGTGGAAGATCCGTGGTATGTTGACTTCGCCAATTATATTGTTGGGGGGTACCTAGAAACAGGTTGGTCACATCAGAAAAGAAAGAAATTCTTTAGTGACCTAAAATACTATTTTTGGGAAGACCCTTATCTATTTAGGCGATGTGCGGATGGAATTATTCGTCGGTGTGTTTCGGGGAAAGAATGCACCGAAATTCTGCTTGACTGTCACCTTGGTCCAACAGGTGGGCACTTTGGTCCCCAAATCACGGGGATGAAAGTTTACGAGGCCGGTTTCTATTGGCCTACAATATTCAAAGATGCCTACACTATTTGTAAGGCTTGTGACGCGTGCCAACGGGCCGGTCAAATCACTAAACGGGATGAAATGCCTCAACAAAGCATCCAAGTATGCGAGGTGTTCGATGTTTGGGGAATTGACTTTATGGGGCCCTTTCCAAAATCTCATTCTTACCTATACATACTTGTTGCCATAGATTATGTTTCCAAATGGGGGGAGGCAAAACCTCTACCAACAAATGATGGCCGAGTTGTGGTAAACTTTTTGATGGAACTTTTCTCTAGGTTTGGCACGCCAAAAGCTCTTATAAGTGACCGGGGCACCCACTTTTGCAATAAACAATTGGAAAAGGTGTTGAAGAGATATGGAGTAATCCATAAAATTTCAACATCCTATCATCCCCAGACAAGTGGGCAAGTAGAAAACACCAACCGGTCATTAAAACGCATACTTGAAAAGACCGTTGGTGCAAATCCAAAAGAGTGGTCAATCAAGTTAAACGATGCATTGTGGGCCTCTCCCACGGCCTATAAAACACCAATTGGAACAACTCCTTTCCGTATGGTATACGAAAAAGCATGCCATCTCCCGTTGGAGATTGAACACAAAGCGCATTGGGCGCTAAGGGCATGCAATTTGGATTACCAAGAAGCGGGTCGGTTACGTTTGACCCAACTAAATGAATTAGATGAGTTGAAGCTCGATGCCTATGACAACTCTCTAATTTACAAAGAAAAAACCAAACAATGGCACGACAAAAGATTGAAACATCCAAAAGAATTCATGGAAGGAGATCGTGTCCTTGTTTACAATTCCCGTTTCAAGTTATCACCAGGAAAGCTTAAGTCCCGATGGACGGGACCATTTGTGGTTAGAAAGGTGTACCCTTATGGTACAATTGAAATGGTGAACTGGAAGGGTGATACTTTTAAAGTGAATGGCCACCGGGTCAAACACTATGTTGATGGTCCCCTAGAAATTGAGGATGAGGTTAGCCTCAACTTCAAGAACAAAGCATAAATCAAAATGGGGACGAGTTTGGTGAACGACTCGTTAAAAAATGGTTCACAATTGTAAATAGGTTTGAAATGTGTGCACGATAAATTTTAGTTTGGTACAAAATGATTTACGTTTGGCCTTTAAACACGCGCGACTCAGAAAAACAGGTCAGTGAGTTTTAGTGCAATGGGACGCCGTCCCATTTTCCTGGACGCCGTCCCCATTTAAAGACCTGGACGCCGTCCTCTTTTGCTAGACGCCGTCCCAAAATGAAACCTTGGGCGCCGTCCTCCTTTCTGGACGCCGTCTAGAGTGACTGACTCAGAAAAAAAAATACGTTTTAAATACCTATCCAACCCATTTCTTAACCACAAAAACACATTTTTATCCATTTCTCTCTGCCAAACACGAAACACTCTCCAAAAACCCTAATTTCTACCTCAATTTCGCGATTTCTTCTTCAAATCCAAACTTCAAATCATGTTTTCTAGGGTATGGATACTCCATTTTTACACTTTTCTTTATCAATTACTTGAATTGTATGTTTATATCTATAAATTGGTGAAGGATAAGTGTGGGGTGTTTGATTTGCATGATTATTGTTAAGTTTAACATGCCTTAGTAGTTTAATTGCCCATAATGTGTTTATTTTGCAAAGATTACATGCTTTTAAGGGTTTGTTCATGATTTTAGGGTTTGTGAAATTTGAATCCGAATTTAAGGTGATTAGTTCATGATGTTGAGTTTGTGTATGATGTTAATGAATCTTGTGAAGTATTTAATTGTGTTGGTGATATTGATGTCAAATTGGCCGGGTCATTTTTGAATGTTCTTGAATTTTTTAGCATATTGTTGAATTGTAATGAACTTATGAAGTATGTATGCTTGATTTTCATTTGTATGGGCCTGTTGAAGTAAATTGATGGGAATGGAATGCCATAATGTATGATGTTATAATAGGTCATTTGAACTAAAATTGCGAAAAATGTGTTATGATTTGTGATGAATATCATTAGAATGCAAATTTAAATGTTATGACCTATAACACAACATGCTTGAATGCTTGAGTCATAAGTTGATGCTACATTGTGAAGTTGTGATTTTCATTTTTGAAAAGTTATTAACGGGTTTATGTTGACTATAGTTGACTTTGGTTTAAAATTGTGAACATACGCTTTTGCTTAAATGAGTCATAATACTTATGAACTTGAAATGGAATGATTAAGTTCTCTTGCTACTCAGTTATGTTTTAGCTAACATTAACACAACGGTTTCTATGTTCTTTTGGTTTGATGTTAATGTTTTGCAGGGACATTCAAGCCGAGGAGGACCGGCAAAGAGAGGAAGGACAGCAGGTTTGGCTCCACCACGACAACCACCACCACAACAGCAACATCATTCATCATCATCATCAGGAGAAGAAGAAGAGGAGGATCGAAATGATCCTCGAGTTTGGTTGACACAGGTTCAAAACGACGAAGACTACACAGAAACATTTGAGACGATAAACCGTAGGCCTATTAATGCCACTTGGTATTTTATCTGGGGCCCATTGGAAGAGGCGGGTATGCGCCGCCATGTTTCTAACTTACTCGCCATCCCCTACGGTAGAGTAGTCACCCACGCTTGGGAGCAAGTTTTCAGCATCAACGAACCAATTTATCCGGTACTGCTTAAAGAATTCTACTCAACTGTGCGGTTTAACAATGTCAGCGATTATTTGTCAAATGACTTTCTTCGATTTCGTTTAGGGGGTGAGTACAGGGGTATAAGTAGTTTTGAGCTATGCCGAGTTTTGGGTATTTTTGAGGAACTCACCGATACCCAGTTAGGTGAATAATTGCGGGCCTCCGATTATGTTGGCCGGCATGAATTTAGTGATGTTTCTTATTGGCGAAGGATTTGTAGGCCGAATGCGGCTGCACAGTTTAGATCAAGCAGGCACAGGTACAACGAAATCGCAGCCCGGGATGATAAACTGCTTCATAGACTTATCGCATGCACTTTTAATGCGAGGGTTGAGGGTCACGAGAAAGTGAAAACGTTGAATTTATGGATTATGGACCAAATAAAGCGGGGTTGGTATACCGACATTCCTGGGTTGATCGGTAATTATTTCCTGGCCATTGCTACCGAGACACGGCAACAGAAGCCACTTCTGGGAGGCCACTACATCACCCGAATTGCTCGACATTTTAACATAGATTTCAGCAGATTACAGGAGTGTACGAACGTCATGAAACCATTAAAAAAGGTTTCTTATATTAATGCTGAAATTCTTATGAAAGATAGAAATGGGCATTTGGTACCTTTTGAGGCAGGTGGCGCAGGTGGCGCAAGTGGCAGTGGCGTGCAGCAAGAACAGCAGCAGGAAGAAGAGGCGGAAATGGAGGCACAGACTAACGTTGGTGATCAGGTTCCGTGGCATCCGTCCCAATCAAGTTGGGACAGTTTGGTTGGTAGTGTTAATAACATGAGGTTGAGCCCGAACGAACAAAGGACGCACAACAACCAAATGTGGGATAGTCAGCAACGAATGGAGCAACGCCAGATTGCTCAAGTACACAATACGGGATGGAACAGTTATGGTATGGATTGGAATAACCATAACTCAGAGTTATTTTATTCCAACCCCGAGCAGTACTATGGAACGACACGTCTGACACCCCAATACTACACGGATCCTGAACATCCACCTCCCCCTCATCCGATTTATAACTCTACCGCTGCGTTGCAGGATGCTCGGAACAGATTTGAGCGGGAATATCCACAGGGACGCCCGTACAGAGATGGTTCGGGTAATTATTTTTGGCCGTATGATAACTAGGCATGCGTGTCTTTGATCATTTTGTACTTTGTTTTGAGACAATTTAATTTGTGTGGTGTGATTTTAGACAATATTTGGTTTGTAATAACTGGCTAATTGTGTGGATTTATGAACGGTTGTGGTTGTAAAAACACCGTTCTTTTTATTATAAATTGTGTGGTTTGTTAATTTGTGCAGCATGATTGAACTTCAAAGACTGGCATTAAGTTTAGCGACATTTGATATTATGATGTGTGTATGATGATAATCGCGGAATGGACGATGCTCTTATGCTGGGAGTAAGTTTAGCGGCATCCGTCTACATGTTCCACGATTTGCAGGTTAAAAATTGAAAATTTCTACAATCACCCTATCGCTTTACCCTCTAAATTTAATCTTTTTTCTGATTTCATGCATTGAGGGCCTTGCATGATCTCAAGTGTGGGGTAGGGAATAGAAATTTATCGGGAACTCGTTTCACTAAAATTAAGGCGTTTATTATAAAAATTTTAAAATTTTCAAGTAGCCTTAAAAACGATTAAAAGTCCAAAAACCATGTTATACGCATTATGATCTTAAAATCTAGAAAATAAATGTTGGTTTACATTTTAAATTATTAATAGTCTTTGAAGTTGCACTATCATTCAATTATTTGAATGAAAATCCTACTAGTTTAGTAAGCTAACTTGTAGGTCACTTGTACCAAAACGAGTGTAAACCGTGAGAGAGCGGTGATTGTATAGCGTGGTCGGAAACCGGATCTCGCGCCAGATCGAAAACCCTAAGGACGGTCCTCATTGTTTCTCCTAACAAGGACAATGTTGCGTCCGACCACTTGATTTGACCAATATGATGTATCTTTTCCATCCTCAAGGAAGTAAAGTCTTCCGAATGACACACTTACTGATTCAATTCAGAAGATGTAGTCCAGACCAGTTGTAGGGTGACAAAAACTCTTGAAAAGTCATTACTGACATTGACTGGAAATCTACCAGGCCTCAACGTCAAACAGGGAAACTAGTAGTCAAAGTTTATCTCAATGAGGGAGATTAACTAGTAAAACGGGGGGGGGGGGGGACCCATGTATACACAAAATGTTAGTGATTTATCAGATCCCCGGAAGGATAACCTCCAGAAAGGTAAAATATCAGCTTTTAAGACTGATAAACCTCAATCTTCATGATTGATTTAACGGATTAGATGATTACCTCATAATTGTCAATGATGTCCGGACGTAATGTGTATCCTCCTAAAACACATTATTTTCTACCGACGTCTCGTAATGTTAGGTACCGTGGGAGGGATTGGCTTGACCAATAGCGGGAAACCCGCACTCATTTTTAAAAATTCAGAAAATCCGATAAAAATCGGAAAACGTGCATAGTATTAAAAACTAGCATGATATTTTCAAAACCATAAAACGTTTTCATAAGATCCTGATTTCCCTAGGGTCAAATTTTTCGGATACTTGGCTCTAATCTCCCAAAAATGTGTGTGTGTGTTTCCATTGTGTATATAGCGTGCGTGTGATTTCAATAAAAGTGTGCTATACTTAAAGCGTGTGTTTCCATTGTGTATATAGCGTGAGTTGTGTTTCATATCAACGTGTGTGTTTCGTGTGCTTCGAGTGATTCATGTAATGTTTGTAATCTATATTGTGTGATTATGTTTGATATTGTTCTACTTTGTAAAGAAAGAATTGCTTGAGGACAAGCAAGGTTTAAGTGTGGGGTGTTTTGATATTGCTCAATAACATCATATATATCTATCGCAATATCGTGTAAAATGCTCTAGAATCGAGGATAATGAAGGCGTTTCTACAAGTGATAATCCAAGATGTGCAAATTTGTATCGGAAGAGTGATTTACAAAGAGTTTTGATGATTTATGACATTGGTTGATCCCGATACGACTTAAGGTCTATTTAGTGCTCTAAAATGGTAAAACAAAGCTTCCAAGGTGTTAGGCTTCGTCCAAATAAAAGAGGATTGAAAAGAAAGCGAAACAGTGGATTTCAGCATATCTGGACGCCGTTCGGGGTTATAGGACGCCGTCCAGCCTCTTGAAACAGGACGCCGTCCTGGATTTGAAGACGCCGTCTAGCTCCAAAAAGGCTGGACGGCGTCCCGTCCTTAAGAGCTAGACGACGTCTTCAAATCCAGGACGGCGTCCTGTTTCAAGAGGCTGGACGGCATCCTATAACCCCGGACGGCATCCAGATATGCTGAAATCCACTGTTTCGCTTTCTTTTCAATCCTCTTTTATTTGGACGAAGCCTAACACCTTGGAAGCTTTGTTTTACCATTTTAGAGCACTAAATAGACCTTAAGTCGTATCGGGATCAACCAATGTCATAAATCATCAAAACTCTTTGTAAATCACTCTTCCGATACAAATTTGCGCATCTTGGATTATCACTTGTAGAAACGCCTTCATTATCCTCGATTCTAGAGCATTTTACACGATATTGCGATAGATATATATGATGTTATTGAGCAATATCAAAACACCCCACACTTAAACCTTGCTTGTCCTCAAGCAATTCTTTCTTTACAAAGTAGAACAATATCAAACATAATCACACAATATAGATTACAAACATTACATGAATCAATCGAAGCACACGAAACACACACGTTGATATGAAACACAACTCACGCTATATACACAATGGAAACACACGCTTTAAGTATAGCACACTTTTATTGAAATCACACGCACGCTATATACACAATGGAAACACACACACACATTTTTGGGAGATTAGAGCCAAGTATCCGAAAAATTTGACCCTAGGGAAATCAGGATCTTATGAAAACGTTTTATGGTTTTGAAAATATCATGCTAGTTTTTAATACTATGCACGTTTTCCGATTTTTATCGGATTTTCTGAATTTTTAAAAATGAGTGCGGGTTTCCCGCTATTGGTCAAGCCAATCCCTCCCACGGTACCTAACATTACGAGACGTCGGTAGAAAATAATGTGTTTTAGGAGGATACACATTACGTCCGGACATCATTGACAATTATGAGGTAATCATCTAATCCGTTAAATCAATCATGAAGATTGAGGTTTATCAGTCTTAAAAGCTGATATTTTACCTTTCTGGAGGTTATCCTTCCGGGGATCTGATAAATCACTAACATTTTGTGTATACATGGTGCCCCCCCCCCCCGTTTTACTAGTTAATCTCCCTCATTGAGATAAACTTTGACTACCAGTTTCCCTGTTTGACGTTGAGGCCTGGTAGATTTCCAGTCGATGTCAGTAATGACTTTTCAAGAGTTTTTGTCACCCTACAACTGGTCTGGACTACATCTTCTGAATTGAATCAGTAAGTGTGTCATTCGGAAGACTTTACTTCCTTGAGGATGGAAAAGATACATCCTATTGGTCATATCAAGTGGTCGGATGCAACATTGTCCTTGTTAGGAGAAACAATGAGGACCGTCCTTAGGGTTTTCGATCTGGCGCGAGATGTAGTGACCCGAACTTTTCCATGTTTATATATATTAGTTGAGATTGATATTTACATGATTAAATGTTTCCAACATGTTAAGCAATCAAACTTGTTAAGACTTGATTAATTGAAATAAGTTTCATATAGACAATTGACCACCCAAGTTGACCGGTGATTCACGAACGTTAAAACTTGTAAAAACTATATGATGACATATATATGGATATATATATAGTTAACATGATACGATGATAAGTAAACATATCATTAAGTATATTAACAATGAATTACATATGTAAAAACAAGACTACTAACTTAATGATTTTTAAACGAGACATATATGTAACGATTATCGTTGTAAAGACATTTAATGTATATATATCATATTAAGAGATATTCATACATGATAATATCATGATAATATAATAATTTAAAATCTCATTTGATATTATAAACATTGGGTTAACAACATTTAACACGATCGTTAACCTAAAGGTTTAAAAACAACACTTACATGTAACGACTAACGATGACTTAACGACTCAGTTAAAATGTATATACATGTAGTGTTTTAATATGTATTTATACACTTTTGAAAGACTTCAATACACTTATTAAAATACTTCTACTTAACAAAAATGCTTACAATTACATCCTCGTTCAGTTTCATCAACAATTCTACTCGTATGCACCCGTATTCGTACTCGTATAATACACAGCTTTTAGATGTATGTACTATTGGTATATACACTCCAATGATCAGCTCTTAGCAGCCCATGTGAGTCACCTAACACATGTGGGAACCATCATTTGGCAACTAGCATGAAATATCTCATAAAATTACAAAAATATGAGTAATCATTCATGACTTATTTACATGAAAACAAAATTACATATCCTTTATATCTAATCCATACACCAACGACCAAAAACACCTACAAACACGTTCATTCTTCAATTTTCTTCATATAATTGATCTCTCTCAAGTTCTATCTTCAAGTTCTAAGTGTTCTTCATAAATTCTTCAAGTTCTAGTTACATAAAATCAAGAATACTTTCAAGTTTGCTAGCTCACTTCCAATCTTGTAAGGTGATCATCCAACCTCAAGAAATCTTTGTTTCTTACAGTAGGTTATCATTCTAATACAAGGTAATAATCATATTCAAACTTTGGTTCAATTTCTATAACTATAACAATCTTATTTCAAGTGATGATCTTACTTGAACTTGTTTTCGTGTCATGATTCTGCTTCAAGAACTTCGAGCCATCCAAGGATCCGTTGAAGCTAGATCCATTTTTCTCTTTTCCAGTAGGTTTATCCAAGGAACTTAAGGTAGTAATGATGTTCATAACATCATTCGATTCATACATATAAAGCTATCTTATTCGAAGGTTTAAACTTGTAATCACTAGAACATAGTTTAGTTAATTCTAAACTTGTTCGCAAACAAAAGTTAATCCTTCTAACTTGACTTTTAAAATCAACTAAACACATGTTCTATATCTATATGATATGCTAACTTAATGATTTAAAACCTGGAAACACGAAAAACACCGTAAAACCGGATTTACGCCGTCGTAGTAACACCGCGGGCTGTTTTGGGTTAGTTAATTAAAAACTATGATAAACTTTGATTTAAAAGTTGTTATTCTGAGAAAATGATTTTTATTATGAACATGAAACTATATCCAAAAATTATGGTTAAACTCAATGTGGAAGTATGTTTTCTAAAATGGTCATCTAGACGTCGTTCTTTCGACTGAAATGACTACCTTTACAAAAACGACTTGTAACTTATTTTTCCGACTATAAACCTATACTTTTTCTGTTTAGATTCATAAAATAGAGTTCAATATGAAACCATAGCAATTTGATTCACTCAAAACGGATTTAAAATGAAGAAGTTATGGGTAAAACAAGATTGGATAATTTTTCTCATTTTAGCTACGTGAAAATTGGTAACAAATCTATTCCAACCATAACTTAATCAATTTGTATTGTATATTATGTAATCTTGAGATACCATAGACACGTATACAATGTTTCGACCTATCATGTCGACACATCTTTATATATTTCGGAACAACCATAGACACTCTATATGTGAATGTTGGAGTTAGCTATACAGGGTTGAGGTTGATTCCAAAATATATATAGTTTGAGTTGTGATCAATACTGAGATACGTATACACTGGGTCGTGGATTGATTCAAGATAATATTTATCGATTTATTTCTGTACATCTAACTGTGGACAACTAGTTGTAGGTTACTAACGAGGACAGCTGACTTAATAAACTTAAAACATCAAAATATATTAAAAGTGTTGTAAATATATTTTGAACATACTTTGATATATATGTATATATTGTTATAGGTTCGTGAATCAACCAGTGGCCAAGTCTTACTTCCCGACGAAGTAAAAATCTGTGAAAGTGAGTTATAGTCCCACTTTTAAAATCTAATATTTTTGGGATGAGAATACATGCAGGTTTTATAAATGATTTACAAAATAGACACAAGTACGTGAAACTACATTCTATGGCTGAATTATCGAAATCGAATATTCCCCTTTTTATTAAGTCTGGTAATCTAAGAATTAGGGAACAGACACCCTAATTGACGCGAATCCTAAAGATAGATCTATTGGGCCTAACAAACCTCATCCAAAGTACCGGATGCTTTAGTACTTCGAAATTTATATCATATCCAAAGGGTGTCCCGGAATGATGGGGATATTCTTATATATGCATCTTGTTAATGTCGGTTACCAGGTGTTCACCATATGAATGATTTTTATCTCTATGTATGGGATGTGTATTGAAATATGAAATCTTGTGGTCTATTATTATGATTTGATATATATAGGTTAAACCTATAACTCACCAACATTTTTGTTGAAGTTTTAAGCATGTTTATTCTCAGGTGATTATTAAGAGCTTCCGCTGTCGCATACTTAAATAAGGACGAGATTTGGAGTCCATGCTTGTATGATATTGTGTAAAAACTGCATTCAAGAAACTTATTTTGTTGTAACATATTTGTATTGTAAACCATTATGTAATGGTCGTGTGTAAACAGGATATTTTAGATTATCATTATTTGATAATCTACGTAAAGCTTTTTAAACCTTTATTGATGAAATAAAGGTTATGGTTTGTTTTAAAATGAATGCAGTCTTTGAAAAACGTCTCATATAGAGGTCAAAACCTCGCAACGAAATCAATTAATATGGAACGTTTTTAATCAATAAGAACGGGACATTTCAGTTGGTATCAGAGCGTTGGTCTTAGAGAACCAGAATTTTGCATTAGTGTGTCTTATCGAGTTTGTTAGGATGCATTAGTGAGTCTGGACTTCGACCGTGTTTACTTGAAAAATGATTGCTTAACAAATTTTGTTGGAAACTATATATTTTTAACATGTGAATATTATGTGATATATTAATCTCTTAACGCGTTTGATATTATGTGATAGATGTCTACCTCTAGAACAAGTCCCATTGACTCACCTAATAATAATGAAGAGCCAAATGTAAATTGGAATGATTCGTGGACTGATTCACAAGTTCCCGAAGAGGAACCGGAAGAAGAGTCGGAACCAGAAGAAGAATCGGAACCGGAAGAAGAATCGGAACCGGATGAAGAAATAGAACCGGTGGGGGAAATAATAAAACGGTTAAGTAAAAGAAAATCCTCAACCAACCGACCAAGGTTAATTATGGTCAATGGTGTTTCCGCTAAGGAAGCAAAATATTGGGAGGATTACCAATTCTCCGATGAATCGGATTCTGACGAGAATTCTGATGATGTTATAGAAATTACCCCAACTGAATTTAAAAAGGCAAAAGAAAATAATAAGGGAAAGGGCATAAAAATAGAGAAATCTAATTCCAACCCCGATGAACTTTATATGTATCGTCAACCCCCGAAGTCCTTAAGTTGTAACAATGACCCGGGAACCTCTAAACCACCAGGTTTTTCTAAACCAATGTGGAAAATTTCGGCTCGTATTAGGGGAACATCATATATCCCTAGAAACTTGACAAAACGAACCAAAACCGAAGAAGAAGAAACAAGCGAGTCGGAATAAGATAGTTGTATTCGTGTGGTGTAATATATGTAATATAGTGTGCTTATGCTTTATGATATATGTAAAAATTGCTTGTATTAATAAGTATTTTTTTTATGAATCTAACTCTTGTCTATTTTACAGTATAAAAACACAAAATGGATAGACAACCCAATATATTAAGAGACCTACCGGGAGACATGATTGATGAAATCTTGTCTAGAGTCGGTCAGAATTCTTCGGCACAACTATTTAAGGCGAGATCAGTTTGTAAGACATTCAAAGAACGTTCCAAGAATGCCTTGGTTTATAATAGGCTTTCGTTCGAAAGATGGGGGATATCACATTGGGAAATCCATAAGTTACGATGTGTTTACTTTGACGCATATATTGCGGGGAACCCAAATGCTATTTTACGCAATGGGTTAAGAAATTATTTTGACTCAATATATCCGAATATTGGACTTCGTGATTTAGAAAAAGCGGCTAACATGCAACATAAAGAAGCATGTTATGCTTACGGATTAGTAATGTTCGCTTCTCACGAAAGTGAGAACAAGAACATCGGGCTACAACTATTAAACAAAACGTTCCCACAAGTGACGGAGTCGGTAATTGGGGTAAGAAATGAGGTTTTTAGATTGTTACGGGACTGTTGGACATTACGTAACCCTCATCCCTTTGACGACGTTACAACACGCTGTCTTATCAACGGCCATAACGGTTATGTTCCACAAGACCAAGGATGGGAAGTAATCTTAGTAAAACCAGAATGCATGACTTGTTTCTGGACGTATGAATTACGTGTCTTTATTGCCTTTGCTGAACGACTTGTGTACTAGCTAGAATTATCTTCACAACCATCTTGTATCAAATTTATTGTGTGCTATATTTCATGCTATATGTAAAATAAGCGGTATTGTAAGTTTGTAAAATACTGTGTAAAAGTTTGAACGCGAAATATTATTATAATCAGTTTTTCATATAGAATTGTAGTAGTTGAATTGTATATTAGCTACTAAGTATGAACTTAACGGGTAGGTACTACCCGAATTTAAACTTATAAAACGCTAATATGAAGAAAAAGCTTTTATAAATGAGTTCATATTATGCTACAAAATACTATTAACTACTCTTAATATTCTGTATGATTAACTTGTTCCATTTGACTATTTTGAAGGAAATGGCACCGACTACTCGACACACCGTGAATATGAATGAAGAGGAATTCCGTACTTTCCTAGCTTCAAACGTAGCCGCAGTACAAGCTGCGCTACATACCAACAATAACCTTGGATCCAGCAGTACAGGAAATCGTGTAGGATGCACCTACAAAGAATTCACTGCCTGCAAACCTTTGGAATTTGATGGAACCGAAGGACCGATCGGATTGAAACGGTGGACCGAGAAGGTCGAATCGGTGTTTGCCATAAGTAAGTGTACTGAAGAGGACAAAGTGAAGTACGCTACGCATACCTTCACAGGTTCTGCGTTAACATGGTGGAATACCTATCTAGAGCAAGTGGGACAAGATGATGCGTACGCACTACCGTGGTCAGCATTCAAGCACTTGATGAACGAGAAGTACCATCCCAGAACCGAGGTCAATAAGCTCAAGACAGAACTTAGAGGGTTACGAACCCAAGGATTTGATATTACCACGTACGAAAGACAATTCACAGAATTGTGCCTATTGTGTCCGGGAGCATTCGAAGATGAGGAAGAGAAGATCGACGCGTTTGTGAAAGGATTACCGGAAAGAATCCAAGAAGATATAAGTTCACACGAGCCCGCCTCCATACAACAGGCATGTAGAATGGCTCACAAACTAGTGAACCAGATTGAAGAAAGAATTAAAGAACAGACTGCTGAAGAGACCAATGTGAAGCAAGTCAAAAGAAAGTGGGAGGAAAACGGTGATAAGAATCACCAATACAACAACAACAGCAATTACAACAATAATCGCAACAATTATCCCAGCAATCGCAACATCAATCGCAACTACAACAAACGGCCCAACAACAACAACAACAACAACAGCAACTACAACAATCATCCCAACAACAATAATAACCGCAACAACAACAACAATCAGAAGCAGCTATGCCAAAGGTGTGAAAAGTATCACTCGGGGTTCTGCACCAAATTTTGCAACAAGTGTAAAATAAATGGTCATAGCGCGGCAAAGTGTGAGGTCTACGGACCAGGGGTTAATAGAACGAAAGGAACAAATGGTGTCGGAACGAGTAATGGCGGAGCAAGTAGTGTCGGAGCAAGTTATGCCAATGTAGTTTGTTATAAATGTGGAAAACCGGGCCACATTATTAGAAATTGCCCGAACCAGGAGAACACGAATGGACAAGGCCGCGGAAGAGTTTTCAATATTAATGCGGCAGAGGCACAGGAAGACCCGGAGCTTGTTACGGGTACGTTTCTTATTGACAATAAATCTGCTTACGTTTTATTTGATTCGGGTGCGGATAGAAGCTATATGAGTAGAGATTTTTGTGCTAAATTAAGTTGTCCATTGACGCCTTTGGATAGTAAATTTTTACTCGAATTAGCAAATGGTAAATTAATTTCAGCAGATAATATATGTCGGAATCGAGAAATTAAACTGGTTAGCGAAACATTTAAGATTGACTTGATACCAGTAGAGTTAGGGAGTTTTGATGTGATAATCGGTATGGACTGGTTGAAAGAAGTGAAAGCAGAGATCGTTTGTTACAAAAATGCAATTCGCATTATACGAGAAAAAGGAAAACCCTTAATGGTGTACAGAGAAAAGGGCAACACGAAGCTACATCTTATTAGTAATTTGAAGGCACAAAAACTAATAAGAAAAGGTTGCTATGCTGTTCTAGCACACGTCGAGAAAGTACAAACTGAAGAAAAGAGCATCAATGATGTTCCCGTCGCAAAAGAATTTCCCGATGTATTTCCGAAAGAATTACCGGGATTACCCCCACATCGATCCGTTGAATTTCAAATAGATCTTGTACCAGGAGCTGCACCAATAGCTCGTGCTCCTTACAGACTCGCACCCA
The DNA here is from genome assembly GCF_046630445.1 of Rutidosis leptorrhynchoides. Taxonomy (NCBI): domain Eukaryota; kingdom Viridiplantae; phylum Streptophyta; class Magnoliopsida; order Asterales; family Asteraceae; genus Rutidosis; species Rutidosis leptorrhynchoides. The sequence continues at coordinate 504,086,351 of NC_092335.1, forward strand.
GCGAGATGAAAGAACTGCAAAGCCAATTACAAGAACTTTTAGAGCGTAGTTTCATTCGACCAAGCACATCATCGTGGGGAGCTCCTGTTTTGTTTGTCAAGAAGAAAGATGGTACATTCAGGTTGTGTATCGACTACCGAGAGTTGAACAAACTTACCATCAAGAACCGCTACCCACTACCGAGAATCGACGACTTATTTGATCAACTACAAGGCTCGTCTGTTTATTCAAAGATTGACTTACGTTCCGGGTATCATCAAATGCGGGTAAAAGAAGATGATATTCCAAAGACTGCTTTCAGAACACGTTACGGTCATTACGAGTTTATGGTCATGCCGTTTGGTTTAACTAATGCACCAGCTGTGTTCATGGACCTTATGAACCGAGTGTGTGGACCATACCTTGACAAGTTTGTCATTGTTTTCATTGATGACATACTTATTTACTCAAAGAATGACCAAGAACACGGTGAACATTTGAGAAAGGTGTTAGAAGTATTGAGGAAGGAAGAATTGTACGCTAAGTTTTCAAAGTGTGCATTTTGGTTGGAAGAAGTTCAATTCCTCGGTCACATAGTGAACAAAGAAGGTATTAAGGTGGATCCGGCAAAGATAGAAACTGTTGAAAAGTGGGAAACCCCGAAAACTCCGAAACACATACGCCAGTTTTTGGGACTAGCTGGTTACTACAGAAGGTTTATCCAAGACTTTTCCAGAATAGCAAAACCCTTGACTGCATTAACGTATAAAGGGAAGAAATTTGAATGGAATGATGAACAAGAGAAAGCGTTTCAGTTATTGAAGAAAAAGCTAACTACGGCACCTATATTGTCATTGCCTGAAGGGAATGATGATTTTGTGATTTATTGTGACGCATCAAAGCAAGGTCTCGGTTGTGTATTAATGCAACGAACGAAGGTGATTGCTTATGCGTCTAGACAATTGAAGATTCACGAACAAAATTATACGACGCATGATTTGGAATTAGGCGCGGTTGTTTTTGCATTAAAGACTTGGAGGCACTACTTATATGGGGTCAAAAGTATTATATATACCGACCACAAAAGTCTTCAACACATATTTAATCAGAAACAACTGAATATGAGGCAGCGTAGGTGGATTGAATTATTGAATGATTACGACTTTGAGATTCGTTACCACCCGGGGAAGGCAAATGTGGTAGCCGATGCCTTGAGCAGGAAGGACAGAGAACCCATTCGAGTAAAATCTATGAATATAATGATTCATAATAACCTTACTACTCAAATAAAGGAGGCGCAACAAGGAGTTTTAAAAGAGGGAAATTTAAAGGATGAAATACCCAAAGGATCGGAGAAGCATCTTAATATTCGGGAAGACGGAACCCGGTATAGGGCTGAAAGGATTTGGGTACCAAAATTTGGAGATATGAGAGAAATGGTACTTAGAGAAGCTCATAAAACCAGATACTCAATACATCCTGGAACGGGGAAGATGTACAAGGATCTCAAGAAACATTTTTGGTGGCCGGGTATGAAAGCCGATGTTGCTAAATACGTAGGAGAATGTTTGACGTGTTCTAAGGTCAAAGCTGAGCATCAGAAAACATCAGGTCTACTTCAACAACCCGAAATCCCAGAATGGAAATGGGAAAACATTACCATGGATTTCATCACTAAATTGCCAAGGACTGCAAGTGGTTTTGATACTATTTGGGTAATAGTTGATCGTCTCACCAAATCAGCACACTTCCTGCCAATAAGAGAAGATGACAAGATGGAGAAGTTAGCACGACTGTATTTGAAGGAAGTCGTCTCTAGACATGGAATACCAATCTCTATTATCTCTGATAGGGATGGCAGATTTATTTCAAGATTCTGGCAGACATTACAGCAAGCATTAGGAACTCGTCTAGACATGAGTACTGCCTATCATCCACAAACTGATGGGCAGAGCGAAAGGACGATACAAACGCTTGAAGACATGCTACGAGCATGTGTTATTGATTTCGGAAATAGTTGGGATCGACATCTACCATTAGCAGAATTTTCCTACAACAACAGCTACCATTCAAGCATTGAGATGGCGCCCTTTGAAGCACTTTATGGTAGAAAGTGCAGGTCTCCGATTTGTTGGAGTGAAGTGGGGGATAGACAGATTACGGGTCCGGAGATTATACAAGAAACTACCGAGAAGATCATCCAAATTCAACAACGGTTGAAAACCGCCCAAAGTCGACAAAAGAGCTACGCTGACATTAAAAGAAAAGATATAGAATTTGAAATTGGAGAGATGGTCATGCTTAAAGTTGCACCTTGGAAAGGCGTTGTTCGATTTGGTAAACGAGGGAAATTAAATCCAAGGTATATTGGACCATTCAAGATTATTGATCGTGTCGGACCAGTAGCTTACCAACTTGAGTTACCTCAACAACTCGCGGCTGTACATAACACTTTCCACGTCTCGAATTTGAAGAAATGTTTTGCTAAAGAAGATCTCACTATTCCGTTAGATGAAATCCAAATCAACGAAAAACTCCAATTCATCGAAGAACCCGTCGAAATAATGGATCGTGAGGTTAAAAGACTTAAGCAAAACAAGATACCAATTGTTAAGGTTCAATGGAATGCTCGTAGAGGACCCGAGTTCACCTGGGAGCGTGAAGATCAGATGAAGAAGAAATACCCGCATCTATTTCCAGAAGATTCGTCAACACCTTCAACAGCTTAAAATTTCGGGACGAAATTTAGTTAACGGGTAGGTACTGTAGTGACCCGAACTTTTCCATGTTTATATATATTAATTGAGATTGATATTTACATGATTAAATGTTTCCAACATGTTAAGCAATCAAACTTGTTAAGACTTGATTAATTGAAATATGTTTCATATAGACAATTGACCACCCAAGTTGACCGGTGATTCACGAACGTTAAAACTTGTAAAAACTATATGATGACATATATATGGATATATATATAGTTAACATGATACGATGATAAGTAAACATATCATTAAGTATATTAACAATGAACTACATATGTAAAAACAAGACTACTAACTTAATGATTTTTAAACGAGACATATATGTAACGATTATCGTTGTAAAGACATTTAATGTATATATATCATATTAAGAGATATTCATACATGATAATATCATGATAATATAATAATTTAAAATCTCATTTGATATTATAAACATTGGGTTAACAATAGTTAACAAGATCGTTAACCTAAAGGTTTAAAAACAACACTTACATGTAACGACTAACGATGACTTAACGACTCAGTTAAAATGTATATACATGTAGTGTTTTAATATGTATTTATACACTTTTGAAAGACTTCAATACACTTATCAAAATACTTCTACTTAACAAAAATGCTTACAATTACATCCTCGTTCAGTTTCATCAACAATTCTACTCGTATGCACCCGTATTCGTACTCGTATAATACACAGCTTTTAGATGTATGTACTATTGGTATATACACTCCAATGATCAGCTCTTAGCAGCCCATGTGAGTCACCTAACACATGTGGGAACCATCATTTGGCAACTAGCATGAAATATCTCATAAAATTACAAAAATATGAGTAATCATTCATGACTTATTTACATGAAAACAAAATTACATATCCTTTATATCTAATCCATACACCAACGACCAAAAACACCTACAAACACTTTCATTCTTCAATTTTCTTCATATAATTGATCTCTCTCAAGTTCTATCTTCAAGTTCTAAGTGTTCTTCATAAATTCTTCAAGTTCTAGTTACATAAAATCAAGAATACTTTCAAGTTTGCTAGCTCACTTCCAATCTTGTAAGGTGATCATCCAACCTCAAGAAATCTTT